>NW_019213236.1:0-145217 GCF_002532875.2 Varroa jacobsoni | reverse complement strand
CCCCCCCCCCCCCCCCCCCCGAACTCACAGAATTCATGGCGCCGGCTGAGGACCATCAATGCTCATGCTGCCACCGGCCCAGCCTTTCTCCTTTTTCGGTCTTCCCTGGCCACCTCAATGAGGGCCACCGACTTTGGTTTTACCCGCCGCTGTGTAGCATGGTCCCTCGAATTCACTCTAAGAGACCGACGTATGATGGGCACGACAGGGGTGTTGAGCCAATAGAAAGCAATATCAGTAGAAGGTGGTAGTGGCAGTGGAGGCGGAAATACTGTTGGTAGAAAAATTGAGCTTTTCCTTCGAATGAAATCGCTGAGGTATCGCCAAGCCTTGCTGAAGGGCAGGAGGAATGTAGCGAGAGCGAGACCTGGGGCGCAGAATGGGTACGACGACGGGAGTGGGCGCTAGATCTAGGGTGGCTGGTTAGGTTAGCACAGTGATTCAATCAATTCTCATAATAATTCTCTTTTTTCTTTTCTTTTTACTCTTTTCTCTTCTTCTAGGTAAGTGTTCCATGGCAACGAAGACGCGAACGAGTAAAAGTCGAAGAGAGATAATGAACAAAAAATCATGAGCGCTCCAAACCGGTCGACTCGTTGG
This sequence comes from Varroa jacobsoni, assembly GCF_002532875.2. NCBI lineage: Eukaryota > Metazoa > Arthropoda > Arachnida > Mesostigmata > Varroidae > Varroa > Varroa jacobsoni. The sequence goes on along the minus strand of NW_019213236.1, from coordinate 144,617 downwards.
AGGTTCGTAGTGGGGTAAAGTCGACATCAGGCCGGTTCGTGCGTACATCACTGGTTTGCCTGCTTGCATGTAGGGGTCTTAGGAGGGGTTTCGTCGGCGAGCTCAGTCAGAAAAACAAGGAGTGCTCCGATGATGTTGAGTCCAACGTGTTATCATCGCAGCCTACGTATACATCAAGTGGCCATCGGCACCACAGCTAAACTAGCCTCCTGAAATCGAGCCTTACGAACGTAAAATTGTGCGTATGCGTGATTCATAGAGGAGAAATCCTTATTGAAAGCGGGTTCGGTCATAAGATTACAGAGAGTAAATGCAATTTTAATTAGAGAACTATATTTCTCTATCCTGTTACGTCAGCTGATTATTTAGTGCTTGTACACTTCATTGAAGTATTATTTGAAGTACAAAAGAATTAAATGCACAGCTTTCGCAAGGGCTGTTCGATTTTACTCATGTTCACGATCGGTTAAAGCTATGGTTGGGCTTGAATGGGAACTTTTGATGCGGTCAAAAGCAAAACTTTTTCGAAATAGATAAATGAAAGGTAGGGACGTTAAAAGGTATACGAACAATGCTACTCACTCTATCTAACAGGGTAAGCCAATCGCTGGTACAGCGTTGCTTCAAGTAGCTTTCAAAGTTATAACGTAAAGATTTCTAACGCGTGAGTCTTAATAGTACATTCTATATACATATGCAATCATTATCGCCAATAACTAATTTAGAATATAAAAAAATTGGGGCAATATGATGCCAAACGATTATATCGCTGGCCTAATTTTAGCCGTTCAGTACAATAGTTTCATACGTAGCATACGTTCTCCTATGCTATGCCACTGTATTCTCCTCAGTGGATGTCAACGGTCAATCTCTTAGACAATGCAAGGGCAAAAAAAGTAAACTGAACACTCCCAAAGGATCCGAACACGCCAGGCTAAGCAGGTTTGCTAACCCTCGAACAGATGCGCCTACACCCGCAAGCCGAATTTTGATATATGTATGGCCATACACTCCTTCATATTTGGGGGAAGGTGGGTGGGAGGGTAGACAGACGAGTATAGTGTGAGTAGAGCCACTATAACTGCTTTAACGTCCATTACCATTGGAACCTCCTTTTTTCCCACCAAAGAAAAAAGATCATTGGGTGCCCAGCGAGAGAGGTCCAGTTGCGAAGACCAATACACGAACTAAATATTGTACAATGTAGGTGTTCGCGGTTTGCAGTTATTGCCAGACGCTGGTTGTTTTTGTAGAGTTCTATCGCGTCGGATCTCGATTCTACCAAAGCGTTTGTACAAGTTACGTTGTTTCGTTTCAACAATGTTCAGAGTGCTGTTCTTCCACGGCATCGCGGCACGGCTCAAAACGTACGCAAATGCCAGACTACCAATAGTGGCAGGCAGTATGGGTTTGGTTGTCTAAAAAAAGAATGATCTCTCCCCTTTCTCTCCCTCTCCCCCCCCTCTCTCTCTCCCCTCTCACCCCCTCACCTACACGAAGAGAGCAGCTCGTCATAGAAAAATTGCGGTCGTGCGCACGTGCAGTGCGAATAAGATGCTAACAAACGACAAAACCATGGTTGACGATTCCTGATCGGAGGCGTTTGAGTCGAGGAAATGCTTTGAGCGGACTCGTACTCCTATTCTATGCATCTTTCATTTGAAGGTCACAAGCGGCAGATAAGAGATCGAGCTAGCCTATTTTGAACAAGGAGCCACTCCGTACAAAACGTCATCTAAATAAAGTGATGCACTCATTGAGCTTCAGCGTAGTACTACAACCATTGCTATCGATAATGACACACTGGGAAAATGTGTTTGCGATTGTTGTACATCACTCCCCATCGTGCAACCCCTCGAGCTTCATTCGCGGCGCTCTTAATACTCTGATAAGATGAGCCTGCGTTAACTCCCCTACATGATTGCCCTACTACTACAAGCATCAACTCCCAGTTACCCGGCAGTCTCTGACTGTTTGCCCATTGGCGGAGATCATGCAATTCCAAGCATCTCCGTGACGGTACTTCAAGTTGCCTCAAGTGGCAGGCGACACGGCAGGCTGGCAAACCAGGCCGGACAGTACCTTGTCGCATAGTGCTATAAAGACAAGAAGCAAGTCGAGAGCGTCGCTTTGCTCCAAGCATTTGATCTAAAGTAATATGGGGTTATTAAAGTTTCTGGAAAAACGTCACTAAGCTTCCTGATCTGTCAACGTTAGCCACTAGGTTCTTCCAGAGGCACACTTGACGAAGAAGTACACCGTACAGTGACATCGTACGATATCATTCGCTGACTTCAAAGAAACGCACCCCCCAAAATACTGTAAAATTTAGTCGAACAAGCGGTTCCCTATGTTTGACGGTACTTCTATTATTGGCATTGCTCGATCTCGCATGTCGGTCGCAAGACGGTCATACCAGGCACCAGGCGCAGGAACGGCCTTTGGTTTACGATAGTGACGAAAATCGCGGGCTCACTACAGTTGCCCGAATGGCGCGACGTTCCTTTTCCTGCAAATGGGACGTATACACTTTTGGCAGCTACAGAGGTGTTTGGAGTTGCAGAGTTTGAAGGTGACAGAGCAAACGCCACATCAGACGTGCAGTAGCTGCGATTCAAGCTCGGCCATCTGCTAATGGCACCATCGCAACAAAGTTATGACTGCTGAAAGTTTTGTTGATATTCAGTCGTATTTACGAATGTTACAAGTCTGCTATGGTCTGCACGTCTAGAAATATATAGTCTGCATGTGCTTGTACATTTTTTCATATATTAAAGTATATTATATATATTAAAAATGGCAATAGTATTTTAAACAGCCTGACCGTACAGTGGAATCGCACGTACGTAGCCTTCAGTAGCTTGGCTGTTTAAAGGCTAACTTAGGTTGACACTCGTTTGAATTCAAACATTCGGACAATGCTTGTTTGTCTCGGTCTTGCTCCAACGTTTACAAACTTTTGCGTCAAAGTAGCAAATGGTCGCCAGTTGTAACGCACCGGTAATAAATCTACACCGCCGTATCCTCACTTACGTTATACCATAAACGGTCGAACACCTTATACTTCATAAGCGACTAGTAAATAGCAATTCTCATTTTAAATTGTCGTCCAAAACGAAGCTTGCTTTGCTTCTACGAACCGACGACGCTGAGCGTGAAGTTGCTTGATGCGCGGACTCACCACCAAATCGAGTCTGGCTCGTCACTACAACCCTGAGACGCTGTTCTTTTATTGTCTAGATTCTCTTTCCCCTTCTGCTTTTCGAGTAATTGAAATTTTTCAATCATCAAAAGGCGCTTGAAGACTCCAACAATAAGAATTATTTATTAACCACTCCTTTGCGTGTCGCTCGGGCACTATCTACCTAGCTATGGGCTACCGCTCGTACTACCGAGCAGCTCGCGATGTAGGCATCGGCAAGCGGAGCAACGCAGAGGTTTGCTCGTCCAGCGTGGGGTAATGCGTAACGGGACATTCTCAGCGAGTAGGACTTGGTCGTCGTCTTCTTTTGCTGCTATTTGTGTAGCGAATGTAGACGAACGCGAACGTTTTCCCCCCTTCAAAGGAAACGATGGACTCACAAAGAGACTGAGCAAGTCGCTATTGGAAATGAAAGCTTGATTGATGCGCAAGCGAAGGGTATTGAAGCCATATCTGACCGAGGGAAAAGCAAGGGAGACACAAAGGAATATCAGGAAGGCAGTTCTTCGGCGGTTTGTGGGACTTTTGATCGGCGAGCAACGGGGAAAACTGGCTCCTGCGCGTAGTAAGGCGACGAAAACATTGACTATAAAAAACTATGAAGGCAACAATATCGACAAGCCGTTTCAGACTGACCTCTGCTTGATATTGCTCAATGCGACAGAAAATTTCTACTGACACGCTATTGACTGAAAGCTGATTATGAGGTTCTTAGCGTAGTGGAATAGTTTTCTCATATATTTCTATGATTTTCTGAAACATGCTGATTAAGACAGGAGAAATAGGATAGGGCATTCATTTGCTTGTCCATATAATAATGCTTGGCTATACGAAGATGCCGGTTTAACAGTCCCAAAGTAAAAAAATAAGAGAAAAAACAACTGGAAATTAAAAATGCATCATTTTTCAAAACGCACTGCTGTAAGGAGAGGGAACTATTTCAAATTTTGATAAAACTTATGCAAGGACTGACTTCTACGTGTAGAACGCCATTTGCATCCTAGCGGGAATGATTGTAACTACCACAAGACGCGGGTAGCAGTAGCGGCCGCAGTCCTAATCACTGTAATAAACAACTCGCTTTGCATGTCCCTCTGTTCATCTAAAGGCATCGTAAGTCCGTATCTCACTGATCTACGCCAACCGAATGATCGAAGGGAAGAAGCATGGCATGTGATACTTCACATCGGACCGGACACTCCGCAATGTAGCGGACCTACCTTTTGCGAGCTTGGAAAAGCCACTGCGATGCGCTTAATCTCGTCCTGCATATACCTCACAGTTTGATCGCATATTGATTTAATAAACAGAGTCACAGTGAGCTACATCTTAAAAAGTTTTACTTTATAGTTAAAAGGTGGAAGTGCTTTATTGGCTCTCTTCTCACTGTCATATTACACCACTGTGAGGGCCTGACTCCTATTCAATTTAACACGTTTACATCCAGCGAAGTGGTGCTTTGACGGCAGCAAAGAAACCGTAACGCGGATCTAGGCACTCTTATATTTGATCCAGATGGTTACCAGTGGTACACACATAACGCAGCGACAATACACTGCAACGCTATCCATGCTTTTTCGGCTATATGGTACCGACCCGCTGCTACCGTAGTGGTGGGCGACGTTCAGTCGACGACTCGGCTGACTTCCTGCTTCCTTGTCGCTCCGGCAAAGAAGCTCCTTTCAACATATTTTTCTGTTGCAGGGCGGCACGCTCTATCTCTCATCATTAGCTTATCGGTTTGCCAGGAGTCATTTGGTTTGTATATGCATGCACCCCTTTCCGTCACCCTCTCCCGCCCCTTGCTCTTTCGCCGCCTCCCGGTTAACCAGTAATTTTCTGTGTTCTCTCCCTCCTTCGCACATTTGTCTCAAGCTGCTTCGTTAAGCTAGAGCGCCGTTCGAATGTTAGTACCGTAGGCAGCAATATGGCTAAATGTTACGTACGGCATTATCTTGGGTCTGTGTATCTTGGTGAATGCGTGCCCCAATGAACTGCTTAGATCGCTCCTAGCCCTTGCCAACAGACGCATTTTCGTGTGGACTTTTAAAGGTGTGTATGTGCCTATGTTCAATGTGTCGCTGCCATTGCAAGCGTCACGGAGAGGACAGACCGTGGATGAAATAGGCTGAGGTGTCAACACGAGACGCCTGCGTCACTTATGGTGGGGCAGCAACATTGCATCGTACGCTCTGCTTTGCGTGTCCGTCTACCCGTGCCTAGCGGGCCGACTTCCAGCTATTCACTATGGTGGATACCACCGATCCAATGCCTGCGCAGCTCTGCCGGATAATGAATGTAAGCGATTAGCATATAATCGTCCTCGGCTCACGAGCGTACGAGCCCACCTAGTGCCCTCCGACCTTTAGCGTCCGGCTGGTTACCGTCGATTTATCCGACAAATGCATTCATTCGTTTAATTAGCAAACGAATAGGAACAGATAGGAAATGAGGTACGCGCGATGAAACGCTCTTGTGGAGGGCTAAATAAAAGGGGAACAACGACCTTTTTCCTGGCTCCCGTAGCGCCGAACATAACCTGCTTGGCTTGCTTTCTTGGTGTCAGCCTGCTCATTGCATGGCTGGGGGCAATTCAAAGGGATGCGGTCACGCGGTTATCGCGTAAAGAACTCAGAAGAGTGAAGCAGAGAAGGCCCGAATAGACGCGAACGTTTTGCAGGTCGCAACGCGGGGGCCATTTTGAAGTGAGTCCTTATGGGACGCGTTGTTGGGTGCGTTGCCTGTTTCGGGACAGGGGCAAATGTATTAGGGGTACGTGCTACAAGATGAGTGCCGAGGGCGGACGTTCATCTCGTTGAACAGTGGAAACGAGCTACTCCATCAATGCTGCCACCTATCAAGGGAGGAGGGGTGGTGAGGCTTTGCCAGTTTGCCTACACCAAGCCCGTTACTGCATCGACGCCTACCAGCAGTGCCGTATACATGTCTTCGCATGTAGACTTGGCGTGCTTGAAAAGGCTGCAGGTGCAGGCTGAATCGACATCAAGGGTCAGCTTGGAGAGAGGGAGGTGAGGGAAAGGTGGCGAGAGGGAAAGCACAAACAGGGACATCGTTTACGTCGAAATCCAACATTGTCGAGGCTGTCAAATATAACGTCACACTGTGGATGGTCGCAGCCACTATCGTACATCGTTTCCATTCTACTATTTGCGTCTCTCTTGTTCTTTTAACATATCCTACTCCATGTTTTATTGCCCCTACGCGAATAGACGCGTAATGCGAGAGCATTGTTCATCCTGTCATTGCACATGGAAGAGGTTTTTGTATTACAGCTGAAGAATTTAAGCCCTCGACAGACGTCCCCTTGTTTATCGATTCCTTGATCTGTAGTAGCTTCCATATGAGGGTTTGCTGATAACTCGTACACTCGTTGCGTGTTAGGAGCCTTTAGCGGGAAACCCTGTCACTCGCTGGGTCTGATCAGATGTTTAAATTTCTGTTGATATGCCCAGGTGAACTGTTGGTAAAATGGAAAACGAATTTCGAAGCTTGTGTACATAATCCGCTGTAACGTTGGCCTTTAGCAGTCACTGATTGTTCATCTGTTTGGAGGTGGAGTGGTAAAGAACGAAGCAGAGTAAAACGCCAGGCTGTTGCTTGCTGCGAATGAAGCAATTTCTGCCATCAGAAAATAGAACATTTACGTACCTACTCTGTCCCTTTCGTGTTTTATAGCCGCGGTTGTTTTTGTCTCATTTTGTAGTTACATCAGCTAGCTGCAGACGCTGTTTGAAAGGCGCTTTCCGGTGTGACTCGTGATAACTTTCGATTATTTCGTGTTAGCTTACCGTTATTCTTATTGCTGATAACAACGACGGTTGTTTCCGGCGGCCGTACGCCCACAAGCTAGTTAACGGCCACTCATTGCCAGAACCAGCTGTATAGAAGCCTGCACGACTTGCAGATGATTGATACGCTGAAATGACTGTCGATTACTGGCAAACATAGTCTTATCACCATTGGCCTCATTGTCGTTAACGCACAGAAATGAATAGACGGAGTTACTCATATTGCTATAGCTAATATCGTTGCTGAAGTTATTTCTGACACCTCATCTTCCGCTAAGGCCAACAGGTGATGATCGCATTGCGGTAGCTCAGTTATGTGCTCTTGTTTAGTAATGGGCGATGTCGATACTAGCAGCAGCAGTGGCGGCGGCGACAACAAGATTAGGGAACAATGAAAAGAAATGTATTTTCCTTGTCGTCACTGTTTTTCTCTACGGAAAACGGGCACTAATCTCGGTTAGACGTCGGAGACTCCGGAGTTTTGACGAGTAGGCGCCTACTGCGCTTTAAAATGAATCACCCGCCTTCAGAGTGAATCAATCATATTGAAACTTCGAGACTCGACTAAACTGCTGCTTCGTTTTTGGCAGCACCCCGATGTCGCCGGCAAGCGGGGCTAAGCGATGCGAACGTCTGCAACAGGTTGCACATAGCGGCTTCAGTGGTGGGTGAAGTGTGCTGAGACTTTGCCTGCCTCTGCCGGAACACCGCCATAACAACTACCACAAAAATATTGCTGATGTGAAGGAAAAAAGGCTTTTCAATTGTGGGGGAGGCGTCCGGGAAAAGCGATAGCTAAAAAATAATAGAAAATGAAGGCGCCGGAGCCAAACAAAACAAAGGTTTATTTCTAGAATTTTGTTAGGTTGAGAGATATAAACATTATAAAAATACGCGAAGCATGTAAGGTACAATAGAGGGAGGGAGAGAGAGAGAGAGAGAGAGGGGGGGGAGTTGGTCACTGAAAAGGGTACCGACGAGCGGCATTTGCCAGCTACCGGGAAGGCACAGATCTTCCTACGCTTATGAATAATTACAGACAATGCAAACGCTTTTTCAAAGTAAGTACCCTGTGCCGAAATGTCTCAATGCAGCCGTTACCAAACGAGGTTTAGTGTCGTTAAGGGCAACTACACAAGTGGAAATTAAAAAGAAGCGCTTCGGGGGGTAAACTCGGCGCGACAGAAGTGCTGTCTGTTCTGTTTCTATTCAAAGAGAAAAAGGACAAGAATGACGCTTGTTTATGAATGGGTTAAAGATTGTATGGATGTTTTAAATGGGATAATTGGCGTTCCGGATAAGAAAGGCCAAATAGAAAGGCAGGGAAAGGGTAAATTTGGAGTAAAAAAGGCTAAAAGAAGTCTGGTGTTCCTTTATCTATAGTTACATCTGTGCAATGTAGTATATTACCAAAGTAAGTAATCCCACCGACAAACTGAGAAGGCAAACCAAGTAGGTATTAAATGGGCGCTAAATGAAGTTGAATGTCGTTGTGTTGAAGAAGAAAACGTTCGCCCGAAAATGATTTAGCAGTTCAATTTTCATTTATCATAGCTACACTAAATTATGTAGAAAAATTATTTACATAATGTGCTCATAATTTGAAACAGGAATTAAAAATGAAAAATTAAATTAGTTATATTATTTTATCAAAATATCGAAATATGTAAAATGTGTATGTGTGCTAGGGTTTACAGGTAAGCGTACAACAAATCCTGTAGAAATAGTCCGTATAGTCCGTCTATTTATTGGCGGTAAATGTTAAGCATAACTAAGGTTTAAGCGGTAGAACGAGCCACACGTAAGTGCATTGGCGACATAATAGAAATGACTAGATAAGTGCAAGAGGTAGTTCTGGTCCTTAAAAGATCAGTCTGCTGTTCGAAACTAATTAGCTAGCGAAAATTAGTATTTCAGTTAGAAAACGAGAGTCCATCACAATGATCTATGCCTATGTTCGCCTTTTAAAACGATGTCCGTCCAACATTGCACCAATTAGAAATTGCTCTTTCGGCATCATTGAGAAAACCAGAGCAAAGAAAAAAAATCACTAAGAACGCTAACGTCTTGTATAGAGATCTAGTAACGATTTTCAAATATGATTTACCGCTGTAACCCTTAATCTGCCTTCATAAAATGTATGCATGTTTCATATCTTGACGTTGACCTATTCTCGCCAATATCAATTTATAGGCCTGCTTTAACATCGTGCTACAAGGTATAATTTGCGTTGCGTTGTTGGCACCTGGATCACCTGTAGGCGACCTTATTTTCAATAGCTTTGATCAGGTATCGAAACCTATGATGAACTGAGCCATGGTTGTATGATGCCTCGTTGCCTATGATTATTCTAAGTGACAGTAATAATCCATCGCTCGATTTACGCGCCAACCCGCTCTAATTGATCAAATGGTTTACAATTAGAAAAATGGTTCGATTAATCCCAGATTGCGAAGGCGGCGGTAGGCCTTCAATGTCGATCTTCCTCCGTCCCTTGCTGAGGTTCACTTTCAATGCATTCTTCAATGTATTGATTTGTCTACAACGCTTTACCTAAAACCGAAAACCTATCGCGGTATAAATCTGTCTGTTATCTCGTTCGTTTATCTGATCGCAGCAGGAATATTGTTTCTGGCCTTGAATCACTGCATCAAGACACTGTAATCATTGGTTAACGCTGATATTACTTTTGTCGCTTTCGCGCCGCAGCTGCCGATAAGGTCTATGTAGGCCACTGCAGCACTGAATCATGCCACCAGCCGGGACCTTCATTTGAACCGGTGCTTCGGCTCCTGTTGTTAAAAAAAAGAATTGGGTAAATGTAGGGCGAGGAAAACGTTATCTTTCGTTAATTCGTTTGCGCATGCGCATATTACTCCACAGGGGCGCCAAAGCAAATGGAACGGCGAGGATTAGATATTCCTAGATTCTCACTAGAGGTGAGTTCACGATCTCCAGCATGCTTGCACTACGTCAGCCGTGATCTGTGCGTTTGAAGATAGACAATGCACCTAAGAGGCCCTGGGAGACCGAGACAAGGCCATGCCGAAGGCACTTCGGCACAGGTAACTCCTGCAACGGGGCCAAAATACGGAGGCGTTAGACGTCGACGCCCGGGCTTTACTAGCAGCAGTTCTCTAAGAATCGTCCCTGTTCTGATAAGGGAGGACGAAAATGAGCCAATGTGTGTCGTTATCTATTTTTTCGCTAGCGGACGGTGGCACGGTTCGGATAAAACGGCATGCAGTGGGATTCCTCTGACTGCTCTTAATACTTTGTAGCTCTCAATACAGACACTACGATCGTACGACGATCGACACGCTAGACGCCTGCTCCCTCCAGAACACCGTGAACTGTCGTGCTCGCATCATTACGGGCGCCGTTATCTTTTTAATAGTCTCGTCCTAGCAAACAGCCATCTACCAGCAGAATCATCATCATCATCAATATCAGTCGGATCATTATCACCATCATAATCACAGCTGCAGCTGAACTGAGAATTAACATTGGCAAGGTTTTTTTGCTGTTGCTGCTACCAAAGGACGACAATAACAGTGACAGCCAAGTTTCTACGACGCACGCCAAACTAACACAGGATGCTGCTCCTTGTTTGATCAAGCTACAGAGTCCATAGCCCGTAGCCAATGGTCGGTTCGTGGAACCAGGGGCATGCCGCGGAGTTGTCCTGAAATGTCATGTCTCTGAGATGAGTGCAGTACACTCTAAACCGTTCTAGCTTTTAGGAAAGTCGGGATTCCTACAACTTCTGCTCGCGCTAAGCACCGCGGCCGTAGAGAGCAGATAGCAACTACGGCACGCGTTTGCGGGACCAAAACAATCAAACGTCGGGCACCGGGCAAACAGGGAAACGATGCTGTAGAACGTCTTACGTTGCCAGTCTTCGAGTAACCATTGATGCGGTGTTGCTTGCTAACTTTTGCACGCTCCTAAACGTTTCTAAATTTCGATCGTGAGATGCTACGGATCAGTACGCTGTCAATGGAAGCCAGCAAATAAGATCTGTCCGACAAATAACGTTTGTTTTTCGTTTTGTGGGAAAAAATATGCAACTATCAACGTCTGCGAGACGAAGCTGTCGCGTACGGGCCACACTACAGAGAGAAAGCGGTGCTAGGGTACTTTCGTAGAACTGCGAGGAAAAGAGACAGAAGCAGAAGGCGGATGATGAAGAAGGTAAACAGACTTGAAGCCGAAGAACCTAAGGGCTACGGAGGAAACACGCAACCGTAATTAATGGTAATACGTGTGCATCAAGGATGGTGGCCGGCCCTAGCGAGACGTGATAGACAGGTGAACAGCACTCCGCGCTGCTTAAGGTTCTCCAGGCTTTGGGAGGTTTGCTTTTGTCCAGTCTCTTCTTTGCTCAGACAAAATAACAACTAGCTCTGAGCCCGTGTAATGCATGTGCGCCTTCATGTAATTGTGTATGCGTTAGAGCAAAGAGTAGCCGATAGGCGGTGGGCACCCTGCAGCTCAGGAATCGGTAGCAAAAAGCACAGCCGAAGAGTTCTTTTTGGTTAGGTTAGAGTTTTGTAGAGTCACGGCTTCCCGTCCGACGAACAGCCGTGTTTCGAGGGCCCCGTGATTGAGATAAAGCGTCCTATCTCGTACCTGTCCTATCTCCGTTTTCCTGCTGCTGTTGCTTCTCCAGTTGACTTCGTTTTGTTCAGTTAGGGAGTGAGAAAAAAGAACTTCACTAGGTTTTCGAACAATTGCAAATCCGAAGCCGCCAGCAGAACATGATTCACTGCTAATCGGCCTGAACGACCTAGGCGTGCGCTTTTTCGTGCTTTTCTTCCGATTAAGATCATCAGTGAAATAGAAATAGAAACACGAAACTCATGAAACAGACCATTCGGAGTCATCAGGCTTCTACTAACAGATCTTACTTCCTGAAACCAAGTTCGTCGTCACATACGCCGCGGCGCGTCTGTCATTGTTATTTTTGCTGATAGAGATGCTGTAGTTTTTTTGATCATCACAGCGGTAAATGATGAATTGACTAACAATTTAGTGGAGTTCATCAAGGGCTAAATACAATGCGAAGTAAAACTTAATTCAAAATTGCTCGTTTGTGATAACACATTTTTTCGACGATATATAAAAAATTAGCGATATAATGAAAATAAAAAATATTAACGACCATTACTTTTGAGTTTAAATTTGTTTTTAAAGCATTAGGTATTTTTGTGCACAGATCCAGCTGAGTTTGGTATATGGATTTTTCGATGATTTGTGTTACCACAAACGGTCTCTCAGGTTGAGCGAGTGCACAAGTTGGATGGCAACTTAAGACCGAGAAAGTCATTTTCTGCTAAATCACCCGTTTCGCGTTGATTCCTCGTTGTTCTAGGCCTATCTTTATTCGATCGTTAGCAACGATGTCTGCACTGTTGTGGTAAGGCAAACATCTTTCTGGATGTCGACGCTTCGCAGGAGGCCGGCCGACCAAGCGACTAGGGAGTCTGAAACTTCCTCACACAATAGATTTTTCACTGTCGATCCAAACGAAGTTTTCGAAAAAAGATTTTTTGTTACGCAGTGTACCCCCAATGAATGTATGGTGGGCACACTAGAAATGCTTATTTGCACCCTTAAGTTTCTGTGTCTTAGCTCACCCTACGAATGGCCAAAAATAAAGGAACAGGAGGACATTTGCAATTCTTTGAAGATAATTGTTTATTAGGTTATTATTGTTATTATAAACACGAGCTGTCAACAAGATTATCGTGCGATACAGCAGGATTTACTACTAACATTTAAAAAAACAAAAACGAGTTGTATCGCACAATTCATTTTTCTTCTTTAAGAAAAAAAAAGCGGAGGTTTTGTAAGAGGGAGGTCAACCGTACGCTTAAAGTTACTGACAACACTCACATCTAGTACAAGATCATACGCAATAAAAACCACTACTAGAGTTTAGAGCTTTCCACTAGATCATAGGCTATTTACTTGACATTGTGAAGCGGATTCGATTGGCCAGTCAGTAGTTACTCGAACGTCAGTACTGTATCTACTTCGCGTTAAAAAAAAAACTTGCGCTTTAAACGAAGCGTTTTGAAGCCGTAAACTTGTGTCTCTGCTTTGTTGGGAAATTAGTGGTCCTATAGCCCCGTGGGAGACTAATTGGTCAAACAGCCTTTTCGGTTGCTCCCGGCAGACTGATATAATTCGTCTTGCAGTGTTCCGGTGTGTTTATGTGCATGGTATATGGGCTCAAGGCAGTAGCAAAAACAAATATCTTTGCAGTTATCTGGCCCCATCTCCAGTATCTCACAGTGTTTCTATCGCCTCTGCGTTTCCGAGTTTTAGAAAATCTTAAAGCTTTCCTGGGTCGTTCCAGTGTTCGTCTGGTAGCTTAACAGGATGGCTGGCTATTGGCTACCATCAGCTGCTGCGCCGGGTCTGCTTGTTGGGCTGGGAGTTGTCGACAACATTTGAACGCTTCTGAACGCCCAATTCTATTCTAAACGCCCGGTTATAAGCGTATCCTGAAAGCAGGAACTAACCGCATTTCCAGTTGACGCTTGTTAGCGACACACACACACACACACAAATGAAAAAATAATTATGTAATAAGACCCTCAACGATGCCGTCAGCGACATTACAACAATTTTATCTCGCAGTTTCTTTCAACTTTATAGTACGCTGCCAAATCTATTCCAGTTGTTGTTGACGCGACCATTTAATCTTTTTAGATAAAGATAAAATAAGCTCGTAATAGGCTAAAATAACCCACGTATCAGGCTCTAGGCGATTCTCTCTAAGATTTTCCATGCTGTTCCCTAAAACTAGAGCGTCGAACATTAAGAGCAGCGTAGTTAGCACCTATATACAAGCTGTCCTTAGTTGCCAGAAACCCTCTGACATACGATCGAGACGATCTGACACGAGATTAGCTGATCGATACGCTTGTCGACGGGCGCCAAACTATTTGACGCCCCCATTGTTTCATTGCCTCAGAGAGATTTTGTCCCTTAGCGTCTTGTAACGAAGACTAGTCAACAGACATTCTTCAAACTACAGTCATTCACAGTGGAAACATGGTAGGAAACAGGCGACAGAACAAGCAAGAGAGCCAACTAGGAATAGAGGACGAGGAAAGAAAGCGACAATATAGGAAAACAGCAAATAGACCGATTGGAGAACCCGTTTATTAGTCTGCGCGGTTACTCCCGTCACTTGATGCAACCTATGGTATCGTTCAGATAAACAGAGGAGTGCATACATACATTGCATTCACAGATATTTAGCGAATAGCTTTTAACACTATCGGACAGCATCACGTTTAGAAGATTGGCCGACAACACGGCGACAAATGTATCGACAATCGTCCAGGCTTAGAAAAAGCCGTAAGTGACTCTGTAAAAGACGGGTCTGCCTACCATGCAGAGAGGTGGCCTAGTGAACACTACGTAGAGCTCGCCACTTCGTCCTGTCATGCTACGTCCCCAAGCGCCAAACCAACGAAGGTAAGCGGGCCAATAGATATTCTCGGCGTTCTCTCAGGCGGAACTTTCAAGGCCCGCCAATCAGACCAATAGAGGACCCGAATAGTGCGATAGAGCCTTTTGTTATTCCACTAATTTTTGCTAGCGCGCATGTCTAGGCTAGATGCGGACGAATCAACTCTGCACAGTAAGGAACTGGTACAAAACGTACTGTTTCATCACATATACACGTGATGGAGGGATAGAAATATGCCACGAGGGCAGGCCGAGAAAATGTTATGAACGTTACTTGAAAATATAACGTTACGTGCACGAAAACGTTTAGTATTGTGCCAAAAAAAAAAAGAAATCTTAATGAACAATACTCGTATAGATGTGTACAAAAAGTGAGCGAACAAAGGAGCCAAGAGCTTTTATGTTACTTACTAAATGAGTATCGTTCACTTATTACCAGATGTTCGCATTAGTGACAGAGGGAGAGGTACTGAGCACTAAGGAGTCTGATGGAGAGCACCACACTATGCTTATAACATAGCTGACCAATGGCAGTGTCAATTCGTACTCAAAAAGTGATCACACAGGTTTCCGATACCGTTGAATGCCGTTGTCCTTGCTCAGCTTAGTTAAAACATCTAGATGATAGAGAAAGATTTTTATGCATTGCCTCTAATTATAACAGTTGAACAGATTTTTGACAAAAACGAGCTACGCAAGGTATTCAGTATATAATTAATTACATTTTACAAACTTGAAACAAGGTCAAAATAAATTTTAGCATAATACATTTTTAATAATAACAACTTCCGGTATTCGCTGAGGTTGTTCGGTGTTTGTCGTCAAAGGGATTTTTAACGTTAACGGAAAAGCCTCTGGTACAACGACCCCTCACCTCGAGTACGGCATACCGCGTACCCACGTATCGAAATTATGACACACCTAAGTAGTGTACCATGCATTCTAAGCACACAAAATTGAATCCTAAACATTCAACGAGCACTCTATTCTAATTCCGCTGTTGTTTCCTCCATGGCTGCGGCCATCTTTACTCATAGCAACGCAATCGGCGGCATTAAACTGCAGCAATGTCTGCTACTTGCGGTTCTTGTGGTAAGGGCCTAGATTTGGCCTTCTATTAGCCGCGCCTGTTTGGCGGCTACTGGGTGCAGGCAAACGGCAATCGTTTATGGCCTGTCACCAATCGCTACTCTGCTACCGAAACCTCATTAAAAAGTCAGCGCGTAGGCGTCCCCATTTACCAAGATGTACAGTACATATATGTAAGCTGCGCGATTACTGTCTCTTTATGTGGAAGCAAACACCAGTCGAGGGGACTAAAAAGGGGCTAGGAGCGTAGGGGAATCCACAGCCACCGCCCAGCGAATATAAGGCCACCATACGCATAAGCCCGCTAACGGTCCGCCGTTTCCTAGAAGATAATGGGCGCACTGTGCGACTCCTCTTCGTAGCGCCGTCTTTTTCGTCCGCTTTGCTATCCTCTCATAAGCGACACATTCCTCGTCATTAATGAAGAAATGACGGTAGCAGCGACGGCGGTACTAGAAGCTGAGGACAACACTTCGTACGCGACAGACATAGAGCGGGCTTCGAGTACCCCACCCACATAAGAACCCCGCGTCATTGCATGATCTTCTCCATAGTCCAAACCCCGCAGTCGATCTCGTGGCCCCGGGTCAGTGCTTCTATTTAACCGTCATCCAGTTTACCTATTTGCTCTTTTGTCTGCCTTGCCTCAAACGCGTGAGTAACTGGGGATTTCCCCAGTCCGCGCTAGTCTCGTCAGCAGCAGTGAAATAATCCGGCTAGGCCACTTTAGGACTACTTCATAACGTTGGACGCATCCTAGTAGCATTGTTCTTGCGGAGGACGCTTTAAAAAGTGAGGGTTTGAGAAAAATACTCGAAAATGGAAAGGGGGGACGTCGGATGAAACAAACAACGGGCGTAAGGGGCACATTGCATTAACTATAACGGTTCGGAAGATAAGCGACCTATGATAAAAGATACCGATTATGGCCCGGGTGATTTAAGACACCGATTATGGTCCGGGTGATTTTAAGGTACTTTTGGCTCGTACAAAAAGAATCCAACGAAAGGGAGAGGCTTTAGATAGTCTGTGAAAGAGAGCTGAACATACAGGCTCTGTCGTAACGCCGTGAGTCGTTGATGATGTTAGTTCTCTATGCTGTATAAAGAAATCGGGATAGATAACAAAACCGATATAGATGCGAGGTGGGTGCCATGCGGAGATGCGACGTATAAACGACGAGCGCTCGAACATTTATATAGTACCGCGAAGGTTACTCGGACTGAGAGCGACTTCTAAGGCGTCGAATACTCCAGTCAGAGCTAAAAACGCGAAAGAAATCTGACTATCGCGGTTCTATCTGTGTATACGGTAGTCCGTGTAAGCATCACTGTGTTAGAGGAATAACGGGACGGATTAGCTGCGTCGCATTTAAACTGGGCAAGCATACAGGCCTAAGTACAGCCCAAGAGCTCCAGAGTTCTCTGAAAAATAGAGGGGTGCATTCTGTCAAGCAACATGACGGCAATGTTGACGAAGACCGACCTTACTATGGTAAGAGTTGACGCGGAAAAACGTCTGCTTTGCAGTTATACCTTCTTATGCAAAAGGATAAATTTGGATCAATAAAATACAGCGACAACAACGTTGACGACAAGGAAATTCAGACAATAATCTATTCTAATAAACACATGCAACGTGTACGTAACCCAATAGCATGTACTAGAACAATATGTATTATCTGGCAGGAATCTGCGGTAAATTACGTAGCTCGTAGGGCCTTAGTGAGAAATCAAAAACGGCTTCCTTCTGTTATAAGCGATCTGCGGTCTCGCAACTGCCTCTCATTGCTGACACAAGGTAAAAGTAAGCGCGCCAATACAAGAAGAAGGGCAAAGTTCAATAAATTATTTACCATTTCTCATGTTGACACGCGACACAACTGCTGGCGTGACGATGTCCTGCCTCAGTATCGTGGTCAAGCGAGAGCCGTAGACAAGTCTGGGAGCAGCGCCCTTTGTAGACTTCATTAACTTACTCTGATTCGCTTATCTACCCGCTGGGTAATGCAAACGAGTTACTAATGGATGCCCCCTGGCAAACCGGCGCGTGCTTAAAGAAAACCGCGCAGTCAGGCGGAAAGAGATAGTAAGTGTGAAAGACTCAACGTTACTAATTCGCATCGCTTAATTGTCTGCATTAAGCCCTAATTGAGTGAACGACATCCGAATATGAATGAGCATTTATGCGTTGTAGATGCGTTATGACATTGTCTCTTTTGTACTGTTTGTGGCTCATGTATACATATAGAGCGAGAGAGAGAGAGAGAGAGAGAGAGAGAGAGAGAGAGAGAGAGAGAGAGAGAGAGAGCATGCCCATATGTATCATCAGCAAAACGCGTTTGTTGGCACAGCGCGTATTCTCTGCGAACAATACATATAGTCCTGCGTAGCGCATTTCGATTTCAGAAATTAGGTTCGGCCCATTACCGGAAACGGCTCAAGGATGTCGAAGACACGTAATTATATTTGTAATAGCTTCTTTTCTCATACATTTGTGAGTATAAATGTACACACAACAGGTATTCTGATCTGGTGCAGATCGTCTATGACTAAGATATCATCATTCTGCATGAAAGCTTCATCGTGTTCATCTAGTTATTATAAGGGTGATTAGTTGGCTGGATGTACCACCGTTTGAATATTTGGTTACTAAACCTTTGTTTTTTAAACGCCCAGCTGCAACTTCCGTCTTAGCAAACGTCTCTGTAACATGTTTGTGACTGTTTCTAATAAATAATCGTAATAACCCAGAAAAACTAAACGATATGCAATGTGTTCACTACTGGAGCTTGGACAACCTGAAACTAACCTATTGCCTATATCCAATAGCAAAAGTGGGTTTCCGCGTCTCATTCTTGTCACCCTCTATCCTTGCTGCTACTATCGTTACCGAAACGTAACTTCGATTTATACTACTAATACCGCTTTTACCTGTAAAGAACAATTCGATCTACTCTGTATCCCATCTCATCAGGATAGGTGTAATCTACTGTGAGAACGACATGACCATCAGAGATAACGACCCGTATCTCGTTCATAGGTGCCATGCGTCCAAGCAACATACAGGAGCTGCTCCTAGAAGCTTGCATTCTGTTGACCCTCGCCAACTAAAGTCAGCCGTGGCCTGGGCAAACAAACGAGTCTATTGTAACCCCAATACTAGCATCTGCACTTTCCGTCCCTGACTCTTAAGTATGATAACAGCATTAGAAGCAACCCATGCGTTTTGCTGACAAAGTTTGTTACAGCAAACCTAGCAGGAAGTTGGCCTATAAAAGGGGGGCGAGGGCGGCCCAACTCAATAAAAACTGGTCCCTTTGCTTCTTTAGTTTTAGCCATGCACGAGCTGGTACCTATCTGTATGCCTGTGCGTGTTTGACTGGAGACACGTTAACAACTGGCTTTAATTCTGGTCATTTGGTAGGAAGCGTTGGCGAAAAACTGGTTGAAACAACTCAGAAATATTGCGGGCACCTGTATCCCGTGACGGGATTTCGGTCGATCAGGGCAATTTCGCAGGTACGCGCAGGGCGGGGGCTTCCGCGGCATATGCTCAATTTTTTTGATTTAATAAGCCAACCATCTTTGCTGGGCCCTTTTATAATACAGCGGACGCAGGTGTCTGACTGGTACAATTAAGAGTTTTCTAATTAGACTGCGCTCATTGTTTTCATTGGTAGAAATTTATTCGTATCTAATAACAGCTAAAAATCGTCCAGACCCCAGCAGAAGGTCCTGGATACAAGCTCTATGCTGACGTAAGTAGTTCTTGTTGAATCCGGTTTCGACACGTATTGTCGAAGCATCGTCGCGTCGCAAGTACGAGCCTATGAAACGTCACAAAACCGCGAAGACTACGATCGGTGCGAGCGATTATCACAATGATGAAAAATACTAGTTATCCGGTTCACACACAGCCCGAGGAATTGCTCGTGCACGGAACCCGTACCTTCCCACAGCGAGAGAACTGTTCCACGCGCGACATTTGCACGTGAAGAATACGATATTGCTATGATAACTCGACTCTGGTTAGATATTAATCTTCGGTTCAATGACACTATTTTTGCCGATTGTTAAAACATAGAGCACAGAGACATTATTATTTTATGCCATTCTGTCGCCCGGTCTAACGTACTTCTAAGCGCCTATTTTATTGAACGTTATTGCTATATTAGGAAATAGCTCGTTCTTCTTCTTGCTTTTATTATCGAAATAAGCTCCTAAGCATGCCATGTGAATCTGTACCGATGTATGACCTTTTACATAGCGCACTTTAATGGTTTTATGCAGTGGCAGGCAGCTTTTTCAATGTAGTGACGACATTTGACAACGACAATTGTTTATACTGTTACCACATATCTTGCGCAAAATCATCTTCATATCGATGAGATCGACTGATGCCACGAACAACCAAGGTTCGACTGGTTTAGTGCGATTTATTTGGCACTAGACAGCCCCTTATATATATATATATATATTTCAAAATAAAGAAAAAGTATACAAATAAGTTAGTTCCATAGAAACTCAATTTCCTCTCATACAATACGAATCTCTAGGATCAAAAATAGAAAATTAGTTCACTATTATTCTACTTATTATAAAGAAAAAATAATAATACACAGCCACTAAAAAAATAATTTACAAAACATAGGAAGTCATAAAACATAAAAATTCACAAAAATGTTTCACGCTCGACAACTTCGTCTGTGGCCGACACAAACTACTGACATCAAAATGGTTTTATTTTTTCACCGTTCGGTGTAATACCCTACGGATTTATATCCTTTTACGTCGTATTTAAGTTTATGCTATTATACTTGTACAACTGGACTTCTTTAAAAGACATCGTCGAGCCTGTTTGAGCAGCGTCAGCCTAATTTAACGTACATCCAATAGCAACTTTTACGTTGGCAGTCATACTCTAATTTAGGTTAGGTTGATCGGTTGCCGATTGCGCTAGCGTTCGGCCCACCGGCTCAAAAAAAAAAGTCGAAAATACTAAACGAAAGCCAAAGCTTAAAGCACCACCGCCCCACCTGGTACCACCACTGCCTGATCTTCGCCAGTACCCCCAATGCCAACCTCAATTTCATTTGCAACAGCATCGCCCAGAAGCAGCGTGTGGTCACGGTTTTCCTACAATACTTTGCATTACTTGGCTAGAGACAGCTCGTTCGGCTAGCCCATAGGCCGTTTACTCGGCGCCGGCCGGCGTTAGCTCTTTGGACTTTGAGGGGTGGTTTTGTAGAGTTGCCGCTGGAAATCTAGCGGTGGCGGGGGGCGCCAGGAGTTAGTTCTGTTGCTTCCCTCTCTCTTAACTCCTCTCGCTCCTCTCCTAGCTCGTGCGTGCTTTCCTCCTCTCCCGAACATCCAGCTTCGGCTTCGGCTATAGCTTCTTCTCTGTATGGCGTTCTCCGACGCCTAACTCAAACCGCCGCACCGATCCAACGGCGGACGGGTGAGGAGGGTTTCTGCCGCTGCTGCTATGGCAGCGCCGGCGACGCCGCCCGCTGCCAGCGGACGGCAGCAGCAGCAGTCTAAAATCTTTCCTCCTCTTTCCCTCGAATTGCTCTCTAGCCACAGGCCGCAGACCCATCACCGTAGGCAAAACACTGGTTGGTTGCCAACGTCAGTGAGATTACCAGACAGGCCCTAAGGGTGTACCTTGTGTCGAACTTCTATAGTCACCTTTAATGTTAACGCCAGGACAGCGACACTATCTGAACTATCACCATCTTAGTAACGGTTTATCACTGCCTTAGCTTTGTACTTCCCACACAGCTTATGCGCATACCCCGACGCGCTGTCATGTAACAAAGAAGCATGCAGGGCGTCTTGGCTAACAGAGAACCAAGCTATTTTCCTTGTATTGTGTCGTTTGCCGGCAATCCTACGAGGCACTGCCAACCATGTGTACGGCTCTACCATCTTCTACAAGGCTAACCTAGGCAACGATTGAGGAACACCTCGACCGTACAGAAGCAGCCCTGCTCGGAGCTACCGCTCAGGGGACTTGGAGTCTTTCCCTCTCCCCCTCTTATCCCGCCGCCCGATGCCAGATCTACTGAGAGACAGCGCGTTTTTCGCCGGCGGCGGCGGCGGCGGCAGCAGCAGCAGCAGCAGCAGCAGCCACCGCCACCGCCACCGCCACCGCCACCATCACCATCACCACCACCACCACGACCACCACCACCACCACTATCACTACCACCGCCGCCACCATTATTGTCGGCTTACATACCGTTGCTTCTTGCGAACGCTCACAACACACTACCAGCTCCGCCGCCGCTACCGCTGCTACTGTGAACCTACGGAGTGGCTTCGGCTGTCGACTGCTGCTGCCGCCGCCGCCGCCGCCGCTGCTGCTGCTGCTGCTGCGGCTGCGGCTGTGAGAAGAGAGAGGGTGCAGAGGGAAGCTAGCGAGACCCACGAACCCGCGAGCGCCAGCCTGCGAGCCTGCCGGTGTCTTCCTGTCTGTCGGCCTGCCTATGAGTAAGCCTGTGTAAGCTTGTGAGCTAGCCAGCTATCAGGGAGTGAGCTCTCGTTCGGCTCAATCAGTCTAGTCTTTTCTCTCGGAGCGCACGAACGTCAGAGCAGCCGTTCTGCTTTGTCGTCGGTGTGACAGCGCCCCAACCACCCGGTGTTTCGTTGGAGTTGATTCTGATAGCCACTACCCCATAACTACGCACTAGACGATTTCTACCGCTGTTTCTATTCATATAACAACTACTATAATTACTATACTTAGTACCGTACAGTTCGTAGAAGCACACGCTAGCTGTTGTTCAAACTACAGACCTTGTGTGGGGAAGTAGAGCGCGTTAGAGAACATAAAGCCCTCGAGGAAAAGTACCACTTTCGCGTTGCTCGTCGATTCGGTATTTACGAGGAGCAACGGCAAATTAGTATACGACAAGCAACGGTAGTAGCGGGGAAGGCTCAACAAGCGATTACCTGAACGGAAGATAGCTTGATCCGGCTACGAATTGGTAGCGGTACGCATTCGTTTAGCTCTATTGATCTCCAATTCATCGAGTCGTCCAGCCAGTGCATATAGTGGTTGGTGGTGTGGGCCTATTTGCGTCAAGTCCAGTGTGTATTCTAGTCATTACACTGTTTCGTTACTAAGCACGTCGCGATTCATCTAAACCGCGCACTCCTGTGTAACGCGTACGATCTGCAACATCAATGTAACGACATCGTCAACAAGTAAAGAAACCATTGTGAACTCAGAACACTTGCACACCTCTGCCTTAGACTAGTGCTCTCTTTCGAAATCTTCTCCATTGGTGTCGAGGACTGCATTGTTGTCGAGTGTACGTCACTTCTCTGCAATGGAAATTACAGACATTCGAATCGAACAATCCAAGTTCTCACCTGCCGGCCTCATCTGAGTTTCCCTTTCTGGCTACGTTCAGCGTCTATGATCATTTACTAGCGTAGAGCGGCACATGATCTTGCCACACTTTTCCCAGGACTGAGTCTTTCTCAAGTTTCAAGGTAAAGCCAGCTAAATTTTGTGCGCGTATTTATAACAACATTTTGTTGCCAGCAAACGCCTGGCTTGGAAGTGCTAACGATCTCGAACGAATAAAAAAAACAAGAAGCAAGCGGCTGCGAGTAAAAATAAAGGAGTTACATCGAAGTCAAAAAGAGATGAATGATTCTCGGGTCCTGACCGTATCTCTTTCATACGTTCACGATAATTCTTCTGCATTATAGGTGTGTTCCTGTCATAGAAGTACAATTTTCCTTCTCACGGCTGGATACATCCGTATGATTAGTTGCTTACTCTACTTCATTCATGACGTGACATCATTGCTGTGCACGTAGAAACCAGATAAAAGACAGAAAAAAAGCGCGACGTGTGTGTCAGTTAACGCCACAGCTTTCTGACGCGTCTGTCCCACTTCTTCCTGCTTTCGCCGTTGATCTCTCGTCTTTAACTGAACCAAGTTCTGGTTCGGTTGTCTCAGTGTAGGAGTGAAAATTCGTGCGAGAACGACACCCCCATCTGCTGTGCTTTTAGTCTGAACTTTGGGGTCCTTTGGTCTCTTGCGTTTTCGGAGCGTTGCATAACCAACCAGTGAGTAGCGGAGTGCCGCGCGTTTTTTGTCGTTGCCTTAAACCTAAAACTGGTCAACGCTGAAGGGCGAACGCATCGTAAAGCAATTGACAACAAGTGGACGTCATTTCGGCAGAAGTGGATAATTGTCTGAGCGGCAAGCTTATCACAACAGAAATATAACAAGTTGAAGGGTGAAACTGCTTTGATGTTTTTATGATAAAAAAAAGTTTTCCTGGACATTTCAAAAGGACATGCTTTAAAAACAGCAGAAAAAAAGAGGCGAAGAACTGTCCACGACGTAGGAAAGGTACGCAGAGAGTGAAAGGAATATAGTTTACCTATTCCTAAATACCACTATTTAGCCTAGTCGCTGCTTAAATTCGTCGCCCAAATAAATTGCTTTACAAGGTAGAAAAGACAACAAGTCGCCGCCACTTAGATAGTGTTGTATCGTTGGCGGCCCAAGTGACCGAAAAAAAAACCTGATTCCCGATCAATTTTCACCAACAGCTAATCCCAACAGATAAATCTTACTAGCACTATTACCCTCTGATAGTGGCCTTTCTCAAATTACGTCTGTTACCGCAGCCTTGTTTTTCCATGTTCCTTTATCCAGCATGTACGTCACTGCGGCGGTTTAATAGAAGTTCAGAACTTACGGGGTCTATCAGCAGGCAGACAAGAAACAGTTAAACCAACTTAACAGCAATCAACTTCACTGACTGGGAATCTCCTCAGTCCAGCATATTCATCATCCATGGCTGTCAATTACCCAGTTGCACCGCTTGAGTAAGCCTGAGCTCTCGCGCCAGAGAAAACAGAAAATCTTGGGAAAACGACGCATAGCACTAGCGCACATAAAAAGTTGGTGTATACAAAACTTGGTCTTGAGTTGGGGGCACATACGGTGAGTTTTGTGTCTGTGCGTCCATATGCTAAGCCCAGTTCTCTAAGCTGCAGCGGGAGGCACTACAAATAACTTGGTTTCAAGCTCAACTCACTCAGCTAAGTTGGCAGCACCTTAGGAAGAAGAAATAAGCTGCGTCCAACTTTGCGCGCAAGTAATTCGGCTTTACCCAACAACAACTTCCAGCCACTACCCGCAATAAGTTCACACCTAATCTCAGCCCGTCCCATACGCGAGATGCACTCCAAGGAACAGACCGAAATTCAGAGTAAGTTTATTGTTATCTTGAATTCTTTTATTTATACGATACAGATCAATCCTCGACAAATCAATACGATTGTATTTTATTATAGCTATTTTTTTTTTTTTTTTTACTTTATAATATTGTGACTTTGATGGCAACGTGTGCATAGCAAAAATGAGCGGTACTTTATAGAACGCTCGAACCTCATATCAGTCTCGCTACCAGGTTACAGCTGATGTGATACTGCCTACTCGGTGATTATAACCAGCAACAAACATAATAAGATAAACACAGAGGTATATAACAAAAACCGAAGACATTTACAAAATACAGGGTTCTTGTGACTATTGATTCAGGTCCTAGCCATGCGTCATATTAACAAGAAATTTCAACATTTCTGTATATCGCATTATCTACGATAGGATACATAGACACAAGTTGAATGATGTACCTACTAGACTTGATCAAACAAAGCTAATATGAAGATTGAACATCGCTTCGTAGCTGCTGGATAGAAACAAGCGAGGACATTGCAGTGTAACGTGTTGATAATGGATCGTCGCGACACGCTGCTTCTTTAAAAAGTGACCGAACGATGTGGCGATACTTATTTGTGCCTTTACGCATGAATTTGTTATTATTAGGTTATCAAATACAGGAGTACAGTTATCTCTAAATGAAATGAAAACAAACGTACATAAAAAAAAAAAAATAAGGAGACCCACTGCTGTTCGGAGGCTGTCTTCGTAGTCATACAGTATTTTTGTACAGAGGCGTATGCGTGTGTAGAGTTTTGTACTGTTATTAGGGCTCAGCAAAAAGGAAAAGTTAATTAGACTAAGATTGTTCAATATTATATATATTTTTATACGAAGGTTGAGCTACACACACCCGACACACATGTCTTGAAAAAGCTGCATCTAGCCCGAATTACTCCGCTTTCCGAGCTATGCAATTGTAAGGACACAGGCGACGGATCCAAGACTCCCCACCCCACTCTTGTTGTTCTTTTTCTTTTCGTCGCCAGTTTCGGTGGCCTCTCCCGTACTGCCTAGTTCATGCCTGCTGGCATGAATGCGTACGCCAAGTACCCTTACTACAACTGCTGCAATAGCAGCTAGTTTTTGTTGTTATTATTGCTGCTGCTGGCGTTATTCTCGTACTCGAAGATATCGTGAAGTCTGTGTCCGTAGTGGAAAGATACGGCCATTGTCGCCATCGCTATGGCCACCAGCTTTCAGTAGTAGCTGCGCGTTAACAAACGTTGCGAGTAGGTGCGGCACTAGACTCATCTCCACGACGGTCGCATCCTTAAGAAGAGACCGCTTGAAATGGCCAATGTATGCCAAGCTCTCCGCAGGGAAAATGTTGCCATAAGCGATGCATTAGGTCGATGGAATTGGAGTGAAGAGGCATCGAGTGCTTTGTAGCTTCCTCTGAGGTGGTAAGGGGCTTGTTCCAAGGAAAGCAGAAAGCAGCTCTTTTGGAAGGGGCGAACGCAGGGAACAGAGGGCTTGAGAAAGTGTGGACGGAGCAAAGAATCTTTTTGCAAGTGAGGAGGGGGCAATTCGAGTTTGCCTATATGCTACTGTCAATATATGTAGTGTATAGGCTCTTTCGATACTATTGTTTTCTTCAGTTGTAGAGGCTGCTCGACGGCGCTCCTGAACTTGCTGTGAACGAAGGCGGCGGCCGACCGGCTTGCCGTCATTAAAATGAAGGAGCAACAGCAACACTAGCAGGGCGCCATCGTGGTTGTAGAGGCTCGAGAAGAGCTCATTGGTGACGCAGGCTTCCGACTATGGTAGGGTTCAGACTAGCTGGTTTTGCCGCATTTCCCTTGAGAGCACTCCGTTGTTAGCTGCTATATAAGTGCGTCAATGCCAGCACCAGTGGCGCTTGTAGCGGTGAACTCCTGAGCGCGTCGGTCTTGGAGGCCGTTTAAAGCTCCTAGTCCTGACTAGAGAGCGCGCGGCGATACCGCCCTTCTCCTGAGGTGCTGCTGTCACCTGGCGTGCTTAGTAATAGCAGCAGCTTGGTCCCTTGTGCACTAGTGAGGCTAGAGCTTGTAGAACGACTGATTGCAATTGAGCGCATTCTTGTGTTCAACGGCGCCATGTATAAGTTCGTGCCTCTTCTGTGTGTATGGGTCTATGGGAGAAGAATAGCACCGGGAACCAGCAAGCGATGACTAGGCTTTGACGGGTTGGTGGCACTCACTAGTGGATTGTTACGGCGCTTGTTGGTCGGGAAGCAAAGTTTGTGGGGGTCAGGGGAATTCTGAGACTATGGAGTGTTGCTCGGGGAGTTCTAGGGGGATAGGTCTGGGAAAATGGGGTTCAAATTCGATCTAGGCAATATGACTCAGACACAGCCATGGCAGTGGCTCTTGCGACAGCAGCAACTGAAAACCTTACCAGTCCTACCCAACATCCCGTCATCCAGCGCCTCATCATATTGCAGACAGATGCATCCACAAGGTAATCTCGCTGTTAGCTAGGATGCGGGCGGGCTACCACTAGGCAAGCGACCAGGGGTGTGCCACATCGCTACAGAAAGCTCGGGTTCGCGTACCCCTGAGTCGGTACTCCTCTCTGCTTTTGGCTGAAGCGGACGCAGTGGCTCATGACGAGGCAGGGAAAACGAGCGGTCGGTGGGGCTCTCGACGCTTCGCGCATCCGCCCTGTTGGCCCGCTGTTGTTCGTTGTCGCAGACTCAACGCTAGCATTAGCTGTCCTACTAGATAGCTAGCAATACTACTTCTCACCCCCTTATTCTTTCCCCCTTCCGACTATCGATTGTTAGGTCTAAGCTCCTACTCCTATAACTTTGCTAGCGTCATTTCGTAGGAGATTGCCCGAGCCCGCTATTTGCTAGCTGTTTCCAATTCTCCCCCGCGACTTCACCCCCAGGTGTTAGTGTGCACAACACGACTCTAGGAACAACTCGATGGTACACGCCAAGCTCCTGAGCGCGTCCTGTCGCCTATAAGGGCTGGCAACCTCTATAAGAGTTGCCCAGAACAATGGGTTGCTTACAGGGGATTGGTACCGTTGCTCAGAAAGGGTGGAAGCTCAAACACAACAACCCCGGGAATGCTCTGCCAAGCAGAAGGATGACAAGACCATAACTTGAAATTCAGCCGAAGCAAAATGTGTCACAGTCAGCGACGATCGTATCAGAGCCAATAATGGCAGTGGCTACTTCCCGTAGCCAACAAGCGTTTTAATGTTCTTAAACTGCCTGAAAGTTTAAGCTTCGTAGCGAATGAGAACCTTTAAAGTTCCACGTCCTCTATCGCCATTAAGTATTGCTTATAAAATGAACAGTACTATCAATGGTTAAGTTATGTGTACCACGCGGGCCTCATAATTTCATATTTCGGTAAGTGTTTGTAACAAAATACAATGAAGCTATGACTGTCATGCACGGTCACTGAGGACTCAAAGTATTGCATTTTTCCCTCAGGTAGCCTATTCCGAATAAGTTGCATGGCGCCATTTATTGAAGGCCCAGACTCTCAGGAATTTTTGACCATGACCTTTATTTATTTA
This sequence comes from Varroa jacobsoni, assembly GCF_002532875.2. Classification (NCBI taxonomy): domain Eukaryota; kingdom Metazoa; phylum Arthropoda; class Arachnida; order Mesostigmata; family Varroidae; genus Varroa; species Varroa jacobsoni. Next base: position 116,254 of record NW_019213236.1, on the reverse strand, counting down.
AATATACGAATGGCATCTGGCACTATTATTAGCTAGGGCCTGTCCTCTCATGGCGATTGTGTGCGCGTCTATCTCAGCTTGAGGTGCGTGCATACTTTTTTGATAACTATAAGTACGTTTTCGACGTTGAACGACTGCCGAAAGTGCTGTTGCTGCAAACATTCCCTCCCTTTAACGAAATACCATCGAAAATCTATCCTCATATTTTTTTGCCGAGGCAGCCTGGGCGTTCGGTATATGGATGCACGAGGAAGAAGTGTATACCGGTTTATAACAAATTTTTAAGGTCTTTTTAATGGTTTGGCGACTTTGCTTTGATCGGTGCACCATCAAAAACCTGCATCTCGCAAGCCCAAGCAAAGATTCGCGATAAAAGCTCATGGTGATATTTGCTCGGCAAATTCGACTCGTCCATTGCCGTCTACCGTCTTGAATTAATTTACAGGAAGAAAAAATGCACTTGTGTGATATACGTGTAGTAATACGTGTCGGAAGTGAGCGAAGGATACGACACAGATTGTCATGGAGCATTCGCTTATTTGCTAGTACACGACCGACTTGCAAGAATACCTCGTCCATCGGATACTAGAGAAGGCACGACAGGAGCTACGTCTTGCAGAGCGGCATTGAGTGTGATTAGAAACAGGAATAGCCGGTACCGCTGATCTTAAGGCAGCCTCAAATCGTATTGGATAATTATATAAATCGGATCATTGCACTTTGTAAAGAAAACGTTTCGACTATGCTAACAAGTAGCTATACTCGTTTATGTAGCTAATCTCTATTGCATATGTACATCAACACAAGGCACTTGAAAATAGATACCGTACGAAAAAAACTAAATCATCTTGTCGGTAACCCACTACAATTATATGGACATAATATGAAAACTAGTCATATATGCTACTGCGAGGATGCAACAACAATAATAATAACGGCTATGCTATACCAGTTATCCAGCAGCGAGTAGTCTTGCCCTAGCCCATTTTGTGTCGTAGTATTTTGCTGTTGGCAGACAGGCAGAACATCCATGTTCGACCGGCAAATCCAGTTCATTGTTATGAAGGCAGGGAGTAAGTTCGCTCTCGTTGGCCATAAAGGTTGTACCACAATAGCCCCTACGTTATTCAACTCAGCGTAGTCCCAGATGCCATCTATGGCTCGCCGGCTCCGTTACCCCCCTCCCGGGAGTGTCTCTGACTCTCCTTCACTCGTTCGGCAAAACCCCGCTCATAGGCTCGAGGAGTCGACGTGACATCACAGTCGCTGTTATAGGAACCAATCATATTCGATTATTACCCCAGCACCAATAACGTCAGTGCGAGCAGCATTATCTGGGCTAACGGTACCCAAACTAAGCGAGCTGGTATGACCACGAACAGTGTAGAGAGCTAGGTCTAGGTTAAACACTAGCGACCTCAGGGCCGCGGAGGTGAACACGGCCGATAGTGCATTTGATGGAAAGTCCACCCCAAGAGGTTCAGACGATACAGAGTTCTCTCCTCCTCCGTTGCACTCTCTTCTGCCCAATGCTCGCCTCAGAGCTGCCCCGAGTTGCAGCTATTTTGGGAAGGGAACTACACTCGCACAAACGAGGTAAACGTTTGAGGCAAAAATAGCCAACGCGGGCTCTACTGTAGCTGAACATTATAATAAACGGCTATTGGTATTTCTTTATATATATATGTTGTGAGCAATAAGGGGCAAGCCAAAAAGAGTACAAAAGAGGCAGTGTCATAACGCATCTAACAGTCATGTTTAGTAATGGTAGTAGTAGCGGCAATGATGGCAATAAAAGGGACCAGGGGTCCGGGGTTGACAGATGACGATACTGCTATTTTTACTGGATATTGTAATTACCGGTTTTTTTTTTACGGAAATGCATGTGATACAGGTACTACAAACGTGAAGCCATTTGAGACAACAGGAAATAATTATCATGATGATTTGGATTAGTAATAGTCTGCACGATTATATTTTGATTATTGTCATTACGAAATCAGGCAGTATCAGCGGCAAATAAAATCAGTGTTATAATCTATGTCTCCTAATATCTGCGTGTGCGTGTTGGGGTAATGGGGGTACCCTTGCACTCAGCGTAGCCTACGGTTACATTATCTAGATACAGCTTAACTTATTACTTCAACCTTGTCTTAGAGCCATTCTACTGAAGTGGTGGACGCAGAAGTTAACAAAAGCGGCCGTAGGTCTTAGTCGCTCACCTCCCCCAACCTCTTCTAATTCTTGTTTTGATTGTCCGAGCAGAGAAAAACGACGTTATCAGAATGTACCTGTTCCATTTTATCAGCGGTGGATCTTGGCAGCGTCAAAGTCATTCTGAGTTTCTACACAACCCATTTTTCTGTTCGGACTTCTATTTGACTTAGTTTCACGGGTGTCGTAGTAAATGGCGTGGGGCAATAAGAATGAGCGTGTCTAGGCAAGATGTTGAGCCACCATGAGTTACGTAGATAAAGTGAAAGCGCATCTGTATCTACCCGATGAACAGGTTGATCGAAGGCTGCGACCTGAATCGTTGGTACGCTGATTTGTTGAACGAGAACCTAAACTCAATATTTCAAATTCTACGTTGAGCGTCGTATTATCGTCAGACATTCTGTCAGACATTCTGCTGACTCCCAGCACGGGGCGAATCGTATCGACACTGGGTTTTGAACCCAGACCACTAGACGAACGCACACACTCACTCCTCTCATTTTATGCGGGGGGTAGTCATTCAATCGAATGCCTAACAGTGGTTCTGGGCATAAAACTCAGAAAATTTAGTTAGAAAAAAACACGAAATAATTCTATGACAACCGCTATCGAGTTCATATTTATTTTTCAACGTTCTCCGACTTTCGTCCAACCTAAACCTAATCCACTAACTCGGCTAATGTAAGGCGTATTGCAAACAGCTATTTTTAACGTTACTACTTCGATTTAAACGCCTTTCATTCCTTAATCGTATTATTATAACTCCCTTTCAAAAATGGATTACTCGTTTGTGTGGTGTTGAGTTATCCTAGATGAAGCCATTATGCGTGTAAGCGCTCGAAGTGAGGGTTTCAGGAAACCGTCCACTGCGAAACCCCGCAAATTGTTTACCCGTTGTTGTTGAGTCTGTGCTATGCCCCACAAGGATTAGTACGGCGCGTCTATTATGAACGCTACACTATACATACATAGACTGGAAAAACGGACTGCCTAAACGAAATAGATGACTCCGGCATGCCACAATGGGCATGGAACGCTATTTTACCTGAACCGTAACGGAAATGCACCGCTTCTTAAGCACCCCGTATATCTCGGTTATAATAACGTATTGCAGAGCGTCGCTCTGAGTCCAGCCAAAGATCAAACAATGAGCACTTGTAGAGTGGAAAGTGGTAGCGAATCAGACCGACCCAAACGACTATATTTTGATTATTATCATTACGAGATCATGCAATAAAAATAAATCATAAAATTAGTTTCATTTTTATTTTATGCCCCCTAATATATGTGTGTGCATTGGAAGAATGGGGTGCGTTTGCATCCAGCGTCTACGGTTATGTTATCCTACTTGCTGATGTTGGTTACAAACTTTCGAGCGGAAAAAAAGGAGCCAGACGGGCAGTAGTGACTTGTGCCTCTCATCAAATTTTGCTACTGTTGCTTTAGATATATATATAGCTTGCTAGTGTCCCGTAACGACCGTTAGTCCTATCATCAAGCGAGACTACTCCACGATTTGCGTGCCACAACACTGAAAGTTTGGCAAAAATAAAAGCGACTGGGTGAAGAATTGCGCAGGGCACCGTACCGTACAGAGAATTAGAGGCGGAATCATTTGCTACGTTGCTTTATACTTCAGGTGAGGTTGGTAAGAAGCACCTCGCTCTGACAGGGGAAGGCGAGTACTTTCAAACACTAATCCGCTTTGGGTCTCTGGAATAGAACTTAAGTCTGCCTACTCGGTAGTTGGGGGCGAATATATATGGAAGCTATGCCTTACTTACCTTTCTACGTTGGTGCGTCTCCTTGCGAAGGATGGAGCGTAGCTAGAATGACTACAATTTGAAGGCGAGAGAGTTATAGAAATTGAACAGTAGAAAGCTGCGCCGGTAGTATTAAGATAGTACTTTATTGGTACATATAACATGCATACATAATACGTTTCTGGGTAATGGCTTAGAAAAACAAATGCTATAACGTGCGAAACCAGCGCATTAGTAGAGATATTGTCCTAAGTCGAACGTAACAATATAAGTTCAACCAACAATTTCCAAGTGTGAACTGCAGTGAAATTGAAAGGACCGAGCGACTCGATGTTAAGGCCTGTTCTCACTAGATCAACAATCCAGTAATCATTGTGTCGCAGGTATAATGTTGTAATAGAAATAGCTTTAATTTTATTGATAAAAATACTATTAATAAAAACGCTTGAAGTCGGACGGTTCGAGTGATCTCTAAACGCCCAATCAGACTGGTAGCAGCTTTCTCTTCGCTGGCTAGCCTATCTTGATTATCTCACTAACGGATACTTGATGCACAGCTGTTGTCCTATCGTGGTTATTCATTATTATTATCTACGGCTTTAAGCGGCCAAGCGCGACAAAGCAAACCAAAACCGCCTTCCAAAATGCGCTACGGTGCCCCTTAATGTGCCGTTGTGCACTTTATGCACCCATTGTTAGATTTGCCAATGGCATCTAACTTCAATGTCATATTACAGTCAATGATGTGTTCCTCATAATGGACTCGCTGGCAGTTTCTGGCGCATGTAGAAGAACACACGCGATAACAGGGCAAACGTTGGAGCAGGCCGTGGTGAGCCATCGTGTCGTGTATTAAAAGTTGGCTCGAGCTAGTCACAGAACGAATTCTCTGTCGCGCTGAAAAGGAACGTGAGCACTGAAGTGAGCTCGCGTCACTCATCTAGCTACGGTTGAACTGTAACGTAACTACTGTTTCCCGTAGTCTATACCTAGAACATAATCTAGGTAGTCAACAATGCAGAGTACTGCAATACTTGAGGGGTACTTTTTAGTGGCGCCGTGTCCGAAGCTTCGCCAAGAGCACTGCGGCTGGTCCGCTCTGTGTCGTTGAATGGGTGAGCAGTCGGATTCGATCGCTCAGATCGGATCAAGCGCGCACTCATCCAATGAGTAGCGATTCGAAAAGCGCGCTTGCTTATTCAACTGCCTATCTAACTTTCCGCCTGTTTCATTGACTCCGTCCACCAAAACTTACGATAGGCCGCGTTTCAGTCTTTATCGACCAGTAGCAACAGCTGCCGTGTGGGCCAGCTGTGGTTGGAGCCCTGATGTCCGCTCGGCTGACGTCGCCGTACGCCGAGTCGCGAACCAGACGCAACGGTATAACGAATAGTACTATTGGCTTCTAGCATTTTCAATACTTACTCATTCTTATCGTCGCAGTCGTAAATCGGCGCTTTTTTCGTTCGCTTCACGATGGACGGCAGCCTATCGCTCGACGGAGCCAAAAGCAGCAGCGTCGATAATAGTAGTAGTAGTAGAAATGCTTCCTTCAGCAGGCAGTGATCCGCTTTACAGAGGTCTGACAGGACTCGATTCGTTTTAATGGTTGGAGTGAGTACGCACGCTTTGCTAAACTTATACTATGATAATGTGAGTGACGGTCGGCTTCCACCCGCGCTCGTACCCATAATGCTATTTCAAGTCACTTCTTTTTTTTTATCTTTTTCCCCCCTCTCGTATAGCCATTGTTATATATGCATACAAACGAAAATTGGTCCTGATACAAAGTGTGAGTGTTAAAGGTAGAAATCGATAAATGATACTTTCTCTCAATGGCACTTTCAGTGCTGTGTAACGAGGTTAGGTCCTGCTAGCGGAAATTCAATCACTGATTGACGAACAGGATTGTTACAGCGTTGTACGACATGATGCCCTTACGAATTGTCCCAAATGAGAGGCGAAGAGATCGTATATATACATATATATGATCTCTTCGCACTATATTATCTATAGGATATATATATATATATATCCTATAGATATATATATATATATCCTATAGATAATATAGTGATTAACCAGACGCGATTCTTATGTGCAAAGTATCGATGCGTATCTTTTGACATTTGCTCAATGGAACTGTTACAAAGCAGTCTGCAGCTTTACGAGCTGGAAGTATTTGATAACGCAATAAAGGTGACGCTGAAGAACATTGGAATTCAAGCAGTTTATAGTGGGTCGTATACTGTGCATTGGTCGTCCTGTAGAGTTTTCTCGTTCGACATAAATATGGACGTGTACAGATACTAAACTACTTATTCAAGCTAATAAATTGAACCCCAGAGATTTGCATATTGCGCCGCTTACGGTCCGTCCTGCTCGATGCTGACAGGGCTAGAAATTAGCTACTGATGAGCCTTCGATGTCCCAGACAATTAAAATTGCGATTAAGTTCGGCCGCCGATCTTGCAGCCGAATAAACAGTTTCATTGACCCGGTGACAATTGCCTGAGTGAGCCATGTTTCAGTTTCTCCGCCCCCCAATTTAATTTTCGAAGGGGGGCCACGAACGAAGTGGCCCTTTTTGTCGTAAACTGTCACGACACATATTTACTGCGGCACATATTTATGCGGACGCTTGGGCAGCGCATTGGTTTTCTTCCCACAGCTGAGCGCAATGTAAATTAGCACCAGTTAGAGAAGATATAAATTGTACATATTAGGGATACGTGCAAATAGACGGAAATTTTTCTGTAAAATATCTTCTAGAATGTTTTGTATTCCCCTGTTGCATGTGGGTCCTCCCACATCGTCCTGAGCTTTACTAGCGGCCTGCCTTCGAAACATTTTTTCTTCTGAATTCTCCTTGTGTTCTACACATGCCTTTTAGCGCTGAAGCTCACACAGTGATCGTCATTTCCTTTTTGACAATCGATGGGCGCCTCTATCTTACTTTATGTTATAAAAATTTCTACTGCCAGACCTTCGGTGAGCAATATTACCATTATTATAATTATTAATTATCTATTGACTGAACAACGTCTCGTCATAATTACATTACTCATGAATTGGTAAATTTAAACATTGCTTCTGCTCACACATATATATATATATATATATATGCGATGTAGAAGTTTCCATGTGAGGCAATTCACTATGTTTTATTGATAGGATTGTGTTATGCACGTACGCACCTGTTGCATCGCGTTGCGTGACAATGTCACGTCATCGTGCCCCTTTTCTCGTCTCTGATGCGTGTCATATGCTAAACCTTTTCTATATATGGACATTGTACTCGGCATTGGTCGACACGTCATTCTCGCCCAGCTCTACCTGATCTGCTTCTACCTGACAGCACGTTTACTCGAACTAGATAGAACCTCGATGTCGATCAGATATGACTGATCCGAGATCTGAACTGTGTTATACGAGGTTGCGAGATTCACATGTGAGAAGAAATATAGGAGACAAAACGCTATCCACATTGTTGTGGGGTGTAGGTATACTGCATAGTGGCTACGGAACCAGCAAGGCTAAGTTCAGACAGGAAAAATGGGAGCAAAGTGGCTTAGGAAAAGCAGATAGCGGGCAAAGAAGAACAATGACTTTTGATGTTAGCAATTTAACGACATTTGCAACAACTTCTATGTGGCCTCGCATACCAGCGTGACGCGTAAGAGGACAGACTCGCGCGATGTGTCCAAATATACGAGATCTCAAATAGGCCTAGAAATCGCTTAACAAGCGACGCCATCAACAGCTGCAGCGAATAAGCATCTTGTCTTTAAGTCATACGTCATTACAAAGAAACCACAAATATGAGCTTTGGTCAGGTATCAAGGTGGTTGCTAAGGCTTGTGTAGTATCTACAGATCCGCACAGGCGAATTGCAAACGACTCCAGAGATTCCGCCGCTTAGGTTTGCTCCGATTGTTCCGAAAAAATCAGTTTCGCAGAGCACCCCTAACACAACTACTACTCGTAGTGCCGGTAAAACTCGGTCTTAGCCTACAATGGACATTGTGTCCTGCCGCCATGTGCTGTCTGAGCGTGTATCAGCTTGAGTCTTGTGACATTGCCTGGACGTTTTCGAATTCCCTTCACAGTTTTCCCCAACCACCGTTATTCTCTTCTTATCTTTCCATCTTTGTAACTCCTTCTTGCTCGCTACGTCTCCCTCAGGCGTGATCGCCAAACCAGTCTCCTTCGCCGAGACGCTGCCGCAAATGCCTCACTACCCCATTACCATCCCCTTTTGCCTGCTTCTCCGCAAAAGCCATTCGGTATTTAACCCTACACCGCTAATGGAATACCACCCCGGTGGCCAGCATTGTGGGTGTAGGCACTTCGTTGTCGCAGAGTACAGCATCGTATCGTAACATCCCACCCCCCATTCTCCAATCCCCATACCAGTCCTGACAAGCAGGCCGTCAGCATGCCGATTTTAGCTAGCTACGGGTTAGGCAGGCAAGGAGACGAAGAACCGTTAGCGACCCCATCTCTTTGTGCTATTACATGTTGAATCAGTGGTTTAATTTACGCCAATAACGGCACCTTATCCGTTTCGTGCGGCATAGGCGCACTGTGCGGTTACTTGGTTGCTTGCTTTCAAAATTTCGTGTCTTGCGCTTATGTAGTGTTATATATGACTTCTGATCGCTGGAGTTGACGGCACAGCCGCTTGCCAGCGGCTTGACTTAACCGGTTACTGCAGACTTTGAATCGAACTAAGCTTTGGCGAGCAGGCTTGCTTTGCTAACTTCTCTGTGTACCACCTTTTTTCCACTGTTGCCAAAGCGATATTGGGCGAACACGACGGTTTCACTTGCTCTGCACAATATGGCGAGGTAGACGCGGGGGGGTAAACCAAACCGAGTAGAAGCATTGTACAGCAATGTATAAACTGCACAATACAACAGTGTGTTTATGCTTGGATGCAACGTTCTGTTGTAGAGTTAACGAAGAGGCGCGGCAGCTTTGACTCGCAGCACGATTCTCGTCTGTGCGTATTAGGACTGCGCATGTGCGCATAGACCGATGCGGGTTAAGAGGAAGCTGTGTGTCGTTGGTAGGGGTAGTATTTGATAAAGCCCATCGGCCACAGAAGGGAGCGACTAATGCACACTGGCAACAGCGTCAGTAAGTTCTCACGAGAGGCACGACGCGAGAGAACGAGCACAATCAAAGAATGCTGTAGGCATTGGGGTGATGTTCGTGAGGGAAGGGTTGATAGGGGGAATGGCCAGAGTCACCGGTCTTGTCCTTCGGTGCTCGATTTGCAGCCAGCAGTCCACTGTACTTGTCTGATTCCCCAGTGGCTCCGAGTACACCTAGCTGCTTGGGCTTTCTTGCTACGCCTTTGAGCGACTGTCTGGAGCCTGCTTTTCTGCTGCAAAAGGCTGGTCGGCAGGGGCGAGTTACTTCGCAAAGGCGAAAAGCTTCTTGGGTTTTCCTGCAGTCCATGCAACCAGGACCAGGTTAGCCATGCTACCCTCGAAAACGCATTGAGGAGCAGTCCTTTGTATGGAACGCCCACCTAGCCAATGGCAGGAGGATATCACCCGAAATTGTTAAACAAGGCTTATGCTAGCAGTTACTACGATTAACATCGTGTAGCTGGTCGCTTGAGTCCACTGTAAGGCAGTACCGTCTGGTACGGTATTTTAAAACGGCCGCTGTTTCCATGTTGTGAGAAGGTGCATGTACGTAGATGCGCAAGCGTAATGGTCAAATCGGAGAGAGTCTAACCGATACGACAAATGGCCAATTAATGCCTTATTTGTTTGCCCTATGGGAAGCCCCGCTCTCTCAATGGACCCTCTCCATCTTACCATCAGTCCTACAACTGCTCTGAGCGTGTGCTCAGCGATACGTTCAATGCTTCGACGTCGTACTCGATCAATAAAAGGCCTTAGTGTTAGCGTATACCAAAATAGCGTCCCTGGTTTTCGCCCTTCGGGAGGCCTCTAAGTCCTGTATCGAGGACGAAAGCAAGTAGGCTAATCTCGATAAACGCAAAACCGGCTGCCGTAATTTTGGCGTTGTCTTTTCCTAAAATAACAATTTCTAGCCAACATTCGAGGGTGCCTATAAGTACGGATAGCAATACTTCAATGTCTTGTTACTGCGCGTTTTGCTAATCTGCGATGGCCAGGAGCGGTCAATCTTTATCTGCTTTACGTAATCAATAAAAAGCACATAAAAAATAATAAGCACGGAAATTACCATGCGATTAGTAGATATATTCATGTGGGCCACAGCACAGCACTGTAGTAAATTAAGGTGTTTATTTCGTATCTTGAGATAACTAGAACGTCTAAAGACTTATTGTTTCGTGTCACACGCTTTGCGCTTCCTTCTCCATATACCTCGATGTATTCTTCTGTAGCTTATAATGTCGAGGTGCTTGTATTCATCAGAACTGGAACAGATTTTATCGAAGACCCTGTCACTGGTCGCATTTCCCATTGCAAGAAGCAACCTTTTAGAAACTATTTTTCCGCCGCCGCTGTTGTATAGAATAGAGTTAAAAATAATCCCTGATCTCCCCCTTCGCCTACCGAGGATCTGCTGTTTTGCGCGAACGGCGACCGCCCCCTATTCTCTGAACTAGGTTGCCCGCAGGCTACGGTCCACTGTTGTACTTCGTTGTGTACACATTGGTACAATTGAACAAAACCTATATGAGTAGTCGGCTTCAAACTCGAAAAAAAACAAGAAGAGACGGGGGTTTTACTCGGCATCGCCACCCAAACCGGCTTCAGTAAGTGACTATCAGCTTGAGTCAGCCCCGAACCCAACAGAAACGGAGTACGGGAGCGCCGCTGAAAGACGGGGAAAAGTGTGAGGACGCTTGTTGAGTGAGGCCATTCACCGTTTTCGATACGACTGTCGAAGTCCGACCTAACGACGAGTGCGCGTTCTGCATACAGAGGCTGGGCTGAATTAGACAGCATTGGTAGAGCAGGAGGCGCTGCTGGCTGTTACGGACGATGCTTGCGATCGCTGTTTCTGCGCTGAAAAAGCCAGTTCGCAGAAGGTGGAAACTTCATCTTTTTACGAGTTTTTGCCTCGCTTGCCCCCTTTTTTCGTTTTTCGTTTTTTCTCGCCTTTTGCGTTGCTGAAGCCGGCGAGCAAAGAAACTTCCACGTTTGCTGGGTGGAAGTTAGGGATTCAGGGCGACGAAGGTCGAACGGGGCAATTTTGACTCGGCACAGCAACATCCGTTGTGCCCAGCAAGCAAGTGCGCGAGTAAACGGCTCAGCCATCAAGCTAGACATCTAAACAGTGGGGTAGTGATTGAAAACTCTCTCTGTTGAATTGACGAGCCTCGTCGATTCGTCTTCCTGGCAGAATAGCGACTTCAGTAGCAGTAGCAACAGCTGTAAACAGATACTTTGGTCGAAAATCAAACGGCTGTCACCCACAACCTAAAGGCATCTGTTGCGACAGAAACAGGTCATAGAAAAGGAGTAGCGGCGCTGGCAACAGTCGGAAATGGGGTAGATGGGTGACTGGTTGCTCAGTGGGCCCTGCTTAAAAGCACCGTTCACCGTTTTCGAGCACGGATTGCCCCCTGAAGACGACTGGTTTACTGGCTGGCTGGATGGCTGACTGAAGAGAGCAGAACAGATTGGAGACTGCAAGAGGGATGAACAACGTACCCAGCCGGTTTGGCTGCATTGGAAGAGTAGCTCCAGATCTCGGTGCTCCCCTTACGTAACCTTCTACTGGTGGCTTTAGAGGCGAGTCAATAATATTAAAATGATTCTTGCAGCCGTTGAACTGTTTGAGTGAATACATTTATCGCTAGATGTGTCGCTTAGCAAAAGAAACGTTGCAGAGACAGCATCGGTAATAGTGCCTTACTGGTTCGTAAACTTTCTGTACATCTGTGTATTGCTGATAGCGCCTACGCGTATGGACGAGACGATGGCCAAAATGAAAATAGTGCTTGTTCCATATCCAGGTACGCAAACAACTGGGGTGACCTAGAAGTAAATCCGTATCTATCCAGGCACTCACATGACTCACCAAGCTTGTGCGCTTTAGCCTCTTTGTATTAAAGCGAAGTAAGATCTTCTTATCTAGAACCCTGCCTCTCCTTGCAACTAAAAGGGGCCATTGCATATACAATAGCTGCTATCTTTCTGTAGCAACAACACGCAAATATCAACTTTTGGACAAAGAAGATAACAACTTCCCACTAACAACAATCCATACGCGATTGTATTCTTGAGTCCATACGATCAATAAATTGGTGTTCAAACGGCTCCTTTGGTTATTATAACTTGCGACCACTACGATTCACCGAGCTCTACCGAAATGCAAATGTGCCGATTGCATTACGCTCGCCCGGACAAAAGGCTACACCAAATTAGCCCAAGCGGCATCTTGGATTTTAGTTCGCTCTGTTCCTTTAGTATGCACCTCAGATGGGCATTGACATGCACACAGTTGCCATAGGGTACGAAGTGCGCTAGACGATTGCTGGACTCCTTCGTCTGCTGGTTTCTCACTTACCATCATCGTTTATATCGTGTTAAAAATAGGCTGTGTTTGTTATTTGAGATCGTTTTCCATGACGATGGCCGTTGTTTGACCATGTTGCTAGCCTCCAACGATGCGGCGACCACAATCTTGTGCCTTTGAGCTAGTTATCTCCGTCTATCTCCGTCTGACGAGAATAACCACTGTAGACCGCTAGTATCGTTGTGTAGGGTAATTTCGAATCATCCGAATATTTAGATAATAGCAAGGATAAGGAATACATGTTCTGATTATTACTGTATTTTTCACTGGCTTAGCCAGTATCTCCAAGGAGGGGGAGACAAGGGCAGGACGAGTGGTGGAAGCAATAACAGAAGGAGACTGATTTACTAATGTGGCCAAAAACAATGGTGACATGACGCTAACAAAATTTAGAAAAAGGAGCAAGGCCCCGAAGTCCCTTGGGGTCGCTGTAGGCCTGCATGGGGACTCATGCATGTAAACGTTGCTTATTTAGCGGGTTAGGCTCAACCATATTGGCTTGCCTGGTGAAATTTTCTGACTTGCTATAAAAAACAAACATCTGATACAACCGACATGGTGCTTTGGTAATTAGCGGAAGCACCTATCATATTATGCTTGTTAGATCACTTAATACCGCGATAGACGTTTTGAACATCACTTTGGTATGATACAAGCGCGGGGTTATCAAATAATAGTCACAATTTCTTCGAGTATGTTTTCTCACTTGTTTCGTCCGCGCAATAACATTAATAATAATAACGGACATTCCTGTAAAAACGGGCTTTGCACATTTATATGTTTATATTTACGTATTTCACCCACTAAATATGTATGAGCGTCATGTGTATGGCACAAAAAATTCGAGCTTCCGGCCACCAACGTTTGTATACACACATGCTAAAAATTCCTTGAGACACATACAGGTTGCCATAATCATATTCAAAGCGGAGAGACTCTCAATCGACAACTCAAGTTGAGGTCTTTTCATCCACAGCAGTCGGCTGCGCGTATATAGAGGCTTAGAGTCACACGCTGCCGCCCACGGAACAGCCTATGTGCCTTGTAATATACTTATATAGTGCTAGTACTAGCAAATGCATATGATAGACAACTAAAAGTTCACAGCCATAGGCCATGATATATGGCGAAAGGCGCCTTCACTGCCAGAAAAGTAAAAATGTCCATGTGAACCTTATCGCACCACAAACGACGATCCTGCATCGTATAGATAGGCAATACCAGCGTTGGGGTGTGGGGATTGGCACTGGCTTGGGGGTGATATACACGATGATGGCGATGATACTGGTCGTATTATCGCCGTTGGGAGCGAATGTAATCCATTGAGCGATTGATAATCCGCTCAGCAGTCGGAAGCTAAGGTGGTGGGTCGCTTATGAAGCGTCCTTTTTTATCTTTGTTTGCTAATTTATATGTATTGGATTGCTTAAGTTTTCCTCTATTATCTCGACGCTAGTCAGGTGCGTCTGTGGAGTGGAAGCACGGGTCTCCGACATCTTCAACTTTTATTGTTTATTCGTGGCAGCGGTAGAGGAACAGGCTTTGTATTGAATGTTACGTCTGCTTCTAAAAGTAAAGCGACACGCTAAATGAAGACTAGATAGATAGATAGACTAGAATAGATGAAGCTGATCAAAGCCATTAGCATACTTACGCGTGTACAAGTTGCCATATATGATATATTTGATAGTGATATTAAATGAACCGCAGCAGTCAGTTGGACTGGACATAACTAATGATGTAGGAATACGTTGCAAGGGTTAGACGAGGACTTTTGCTAATAGACTCTCAATTGCTTGACTGAAAATTGTAGTTCGCTGAGAGTTCTAATTGCTCAAAATGTTTTTGAAGCCTTTCCAGGTAAGAAGTTAGACAGTTTTTTTTGGGGGCCGTACAGGTCACTTGCATCAGTCTGAACAGGGGAACGTTTCGAAGACCACGTTACATGCAGATACTTCCTTTATTCCCTTTCACTTATCTCTGTACCGCAGTATTTTTGAAATATCGCGATCTATTCCGCGGCAAACAACTGCTAAATTTCTTTTACACTAGTTACTACTTTCTAGTGTTATCTGGTAAGCGCGCTAAGTAGCTGAAGGCAAGTTCATTTAGCTGGTGCTGAGAGACGCTGAGCAGAGGGAATAGATCGTAACAACCCCCTTGCTAGTGGCCTCTGTCCCTTCTAAAATTGCCGATTCTTTCGACGTTCAGTGCTTTGAACAAAGGTAAAAGTAAAGTATCAAATGCTGTCAAACTCATCCTGCTCTGACCTATTCTCTAGAAATGTTAGTTCAATTCAAACGGATGTTTGTCAATTAAGGCACCTTCAGTGACTAGATCGTTAGTAGATTGTCTTGGCTTACGTGCTTACCGCAACTTTAAATTCACTTACCATTGCCTGACACGATGAATAGACGGTAACTTTGCCGACTGACATTGATGAGACATGCCAATATACCTGGAAAGTTCATTTCGTCACTCCACACGCGTGTTTTCTGTTATTCTTTATTTCCTGCCCCAATTTATCCCCTGCTGCTTTAACCCGTCCTTTCATCTCAGCCCCTTTCAGTCTCCAAATTCCGTTCCCGCGCTGAAGCTCTGTCCTTCCTACATTAGCCCATCTTTTTTATTCTTTACGACGGCGCCCAGCTAACGCCTTTCGTTCTTTCCCTCGACGCTGAATTGTCACTGCGGTCCCATGGCTTCCGCGCACTTCCACGTTTTTCGAAAGCACTAAGAGCCGTGAGCGGCTGCAGCGAACCTATCAGCCTAGTCCATCCAGGCGGACGACCGCGGTTTCTTTAATTTCACTACACAAGCGTGTCTGTCGGACGCAGACAAGCGAACATCTTAGTTCCTAAAGTCTCCCCGGTGCCTAGCCGCCAGCTAGCGAGCAACCGACCTCGCTGTGGGCCAGCGGACCTCAGCGTGTGATAGAATGAATAGTATAGAGCTTTCTTCGCAACCCTACAAATCCGAAACCCCCGAATCTCCGACTCGTCCCCTCCCTCCTGTCGCTCTTTCTTACCATCGTGTTCGTACCTCTTCGTCGCTCATTTTCTCGCATGATGTTGTGGCAGGCACAAGCATCGGCTGAGCGTGCGTGTGTCTGCAAGGAGGCCTGCACTGTAGTGTCCCCGGTGGCAGATTCAGAAAGTGCTCGGTACAGATATAGAGCAGTTAGAGAAAGGAATACAACAGATAGGTGTGGACGACACCGCAAGGCACTGCGATTATAAGAGGGCTATCGTGCAGCTGCTACGCATATGATAAGCGAAGCGAGTGCGAGTTACTTTCTAAAGCTCGTGGAGAAAGCGGGAACTGGCGCGCGGCCTCGTCCTGCGTAGGCACCCAGTGATGTACAACCAAATCTTTGTGTTACCTCCCTTAAGGTTTTTTCTTTTTTCCTTAACTAATTGCAAATACGATTTTTCTAAGTTGGGAAACTGCCTCGCTATTTCCCGTTATGGTACGTAGCTGAGACGGGTATGTATTTTGAAAATGGCAAGGGCGGAAGAGCCTGAGGTAGGCATCAATGTTCTAAAAACAAAGAGGGAGCAAATCGTAAACGCCCACCGTTCGAGTATTACGTTGGTATATGTAATTGTTCATTAGACATAATAATTCAGTTAAATATGGTATAGTGTAATTAGGATTCTCAATACGGCTTCTCTGTCTTCGTTTTATGTAATCAATGAAGAAAGCTTATATAGTACTTAGCTTAACAAGATCGAATTGATCTCTAGCTCAAAATCGCGATGTTACTATCATTTGTATTACAGTCTATAGACTGCTATGGAGATTAGTAGCGCTGCACGCTTAGAGACGAGAATAGAATATTAATGAGATAATACATATGTGAGTTGATGATTATCCTTAACTAACAAAGAACTAAAGTAAATTTCTCCTATAGATTATGTTAAACATTAACTGGCAGTCGCTATAAACATTGATTTCGTAAAGCACGGAATCTTGGTTAACAGTGATAACTATTGCTGCAACGTGCACTGACGTCGTGCAGACCTATGTGATATTTCGGTGCGCGTTTACCGCTTCATCGTCATAATTGGTACAGTTTCTGTTCACAAACAGGACCCCGCAAAGCCACTATCAATGCAGAATCTGCGCTGGCCTTAGGTGTACCTGATAAATGTATCGCAAACGATCGCTGATTTGTATTTGTTTTTTCCCCTCACCCTAACGTTCAAAGACCACGCATATGGCTAGTTTCGTTTAGTTGGTACGTCTGTAGAATCTCGAAAAGGTCATCGTTTGGCTGATTGGCAAAGCAGACTGGTGATACTCATGTCGATCATGCCGAAACTGTATAAAAATTGCGGGGCATGACACTTCTAAACGGATTGAATAAACTCGATAGCGGATTCCTTCGTATTTTTCTCATAAATCGCGAAACCCTGCAGCCTGAAGAAGTATGTAGACAACGTTCATAACCGTTCGAGGACAAAATGGCTGATAGAGCGGAAGGCCTTTTTCTGCTACTGTTTATACGGAACGAGCAAGAACGTTCGGCTGCCTATCTGCAAATGGTGCGTTGTTCATGCACAAAACTTTATCTTCCTTTAATGCGCTGTACCACATGTTGACTACTGGTACTAAATCTAGTATTTGTCGAGAGGGGCAATTCAGACAGGAACAATCACATTAAAAGGGCGAAAAAAAAGCAATATTGTTTATCATTTAGTTGGCGTAGTGGCAAATGGTACGCAGAGACCACGATACCCTTACCCTCAACACAAATTGTTGTATCGGCCTTTGATCAGAATTACTGTATCAGGTCTCCTCGGAATTTTCGACCTGAGCTAAATGGTCCTTTTCTTGTTTGGCCTCAGCAATGTAGTGAATACAGCCGTGCAAGAACGGCATAAAAAGCCAGCGATCCTACCTGGATTATTCGGATACGATTTAACCCCAGTTCAGGCTCTGTAACTAACTCGAAGATACTAGGAATCAGGTGAATTGCTAGTTGGACATACACAGAGCTTCATTGTCGAGTTCACCACTCACTTGTTAAACGGGTCGCACGCTAAGGAGCAAGGAAAGAGTAAAGATGAAGAGAGAAGATTTATGTTAGCGAGAAGCATTCAGGAGAGGGTTGTCCGGCAGATAAAGAGAATCGAACTCGACGATGGACGAGACTGAGGGACTATGTGACGAACCCAATAGCGGTTAGAGGTTAAAACGGTAACGGCGATGACAACCAGTGAACTCACAGATGACAAGGGGCATTATCTACTTGATGACGAGTGCGGCAAAGGTAGAACCCCTTAGCTCGGACTTCAGACTGAATAGTGGATGTGCCACTAACTGAGGACCATTTCATCTCCGTACTCAATGGCCTCTACTCTGTAGCTTGCTGGACCTTTTTCTCTCAGTGTAATTTCACTTTGACGGGCCCTGTCGATGACAGACAAGCACACCATAGCCTGTCGTACCTGCAGTCATGTAGCTCAACGACCGAATTTTTTCATAACGAAAAGCAATAGCAGCTATGAG
The DNA here is from genome assembly GCF_002532875.2 of Varroa jacobsoni. Taxonomy (NCBI): domain Eukaryota; kingdom Metazoa; phylum Arthropoda; class Arachnida; order Mesostigmata; family Varroidae; genus Varroa; species Varroa jacobsoni. The sequence continues at coordinate 98,225 of NW_019213236.1, read as the reverse complement.
TACAGAACTCGTCTACAGGGAGACCGAAGAAAACAAAATATGGAAAAAAACGCGCAGCAAACCTGGTTGGCTTTCCTGCTTTAGACTGATTGGGTTGTCGTGTTTTTGACTTCACTTTCTTTCGTCGGACTGAGCAACTGGTAAAGGGGAGAAAACGATTGGACAAACCACTTTACCGTCGCGGCAGAGAGAGGTTTCACTGGTGATTGGCGCAACACGTATCGAGGGGAGTACAAATCCTTTTTACCCATCTAACACCAAATAAACTTAACGCGATGATCAGCTTGGGTAACGGTGAGAACAGCCTTTCCGATTGTCCTCCTGCTGGTGTTATCAGCTTTGTTCGTTTATGGCCTTGCAAATTGAAATACTATGTTACATCCAACCTAGACGAGTCAGTTACTTGCAGGCGTCTATATCGTACACGTACGCGAATGTGTATGGTTAAGTGGCAAGTTAATCAGTCGTGGCTCTACCATTCCACCGCTTCCACAGTCCAGTGATGAATCCAATTATCATCTATTGCAATGCACGATCTGTGTACGTGTTGGGGGTGTGGACACAGCGCAGCGGCAAAGGAACGATCAATGCCTTGTACTACCCTGTGCCCCTATCCATCCTACGAGTTACTACCGCTACTAGCTGCAACTCTTGATGTCAGTGACACAGCCATTACCATTGGCTACCAGGGTCACGAAAATCAGAAAGCGAGAAAGATAGGAAAAGGCAGAGTGAACTCGAAGTTCCGAAAAAACAAAAAAAAACTACATACAATCACACAGTCGTTCATTTATCTGTCGGCCGTAGTGGCTAGCGAATATAGGCTATATGGCAAGTGCACTGTGATTTGTCTGATACGGCGGTCGTGCGGTTGGCAATCGCGAGAGCCAGCAGATATGTTGTTTCTTTTGGCAGAAAAGTTGCCCTGTTGTGAGGCAGCTACACTGCCTTGATTGAACGCATTGACATTGCTATAGTCGTCAATGTTGCTGCTGGTGATGCCATGCACCATCTGCCTGCTATCTGTTTGTTGCCGCTTTTTGCTTTGGGGAGCTGCTCCATGTGCGGAGTTTTCGCGGCGGCGTAGATTCGCTACGATGGTGATGGGGGTTGCAGCTATGACCATCTTTTTATTGCCGCTCTTCTGTCCTGTTCAGCTGGGGCGGTGAGCGAGTTAAAAATCGGAAACGATTTGTCTTGTTTTCGCAGTTTTTTTCGAGCTCCCTACCAGTTGTTCGTCATTTTTGGTTATCATGGTTAGTTCAGTGTTTAGTGAGTCCATGCGGTAACCCTAAGTGTAAACGAGTGACCACGTTCTGTCTAACAATAGAAAGAAGAATTCTGGTGTTTTGCCAGTCTTGTTTTTACCCATATTTACCTCTGTGCTAACTTCAGCAACCATTTCCCAAAGAACGGGGCATAAGCCGCTTTGACAAGTGAAGGACTAACCCGGAGTTTCTCTGACAGTGGCTGTCCGTTTACTCGTCCTGTATTTGGATGGAATGCATTATTCTGCAAAGTAGTATCCAACTACTAAAAGTAGGGCGACGTGCTTTTTCTGTACCTATCACAGCTTCCTGTTACTGGGAAAACTGACTTCAGCTGCCTCTCACTGGATGGCCTCTAGCGCCAGCTTTATTGGTACCACTGGCCAAAGGGAAAGACTTAAGCAACTCCTTGACCTTTACTGCTAACAGCGAGCTAGTGCATGCAACGCCTATAGTCCCATGCTCCCACACAGTTTTGTACGGATGCGCAACCAGCCATTGTATTGCATTGCACAGATTCGTGGCTCACTTCTGTCGACCAACGGCGAGTCTCAGGATATCCTGGCCAGGCCTAGCCAGCTCGCGAAAGAGATGGAGCGCATGCCTCATTGTTCAATGGGACCGAACGGAGGCCGCCGTTCGACCGTTGGTGAAGGCGAAGCGCAGCAGTCGCCACAACGCCGCGTTGCCGTTCGGTTACACGCTTAGACGAGCGCATCTGCATGCGCATACTTCAAAGACAGCTATGACATCCGGCCAACAGCTTAGAATGGCACTCGGATGAGACGGCGTAGAATTGTTCATAGACATCATACACCGACGACCGCTGACAAGCATACGTAAGCTTTCCACACGGTCGCAGTAGCGCCTTTTATGTAAAGGTATCCATGGTGTCTGCGGGGCAGATTAACTGTCAGCAGTCGATAAGGCATATGACAAGCAGCAAGGAAGAGGAAACGTGGGAGGTAGAAGGCGGACCGCTTTGCCTCACACTCTCCCCTCGTATCTTAGTAGCAGATATAGTATAGCGCGGTAGCTGGCTCAGCGGAAAAACGCTTAGACAAAGGGTGGGTCCGGTTTGCCGTTTGTTGGCATGACCTTCGTCATTTTTCTTCACGGTCCATCGCTGTCTACCCATCTATCCCGTTCTTGTCGATGGGATCAGGTCTTCTGACTGAATTAGGTAAGGTAGTTGGTCCAAAGGATGTAATTGGAAGGACATCTAAAGGCAAGCACGAGAGGTGTATAGAGGTGTGCAAGCCTGCACATTATGGTCTCTAAACTATTTTTACTTAGTGGTAGTCCGGAGGTAATCGCTTTCCGCGGCTGCATAGCAATAGTAGCGACTGCAAGAGCTGAATCACAACTAGTAAACTACCATGCATCCAAGACGATGCTGGAATGGGGCTAACAGACGGACGGACAGGGGAGCGACAATAAGAGGAAATTAAAGGGTTTTTGTTGCATAAAGCGGACTGCGAAGACTGTGTCTAATGAACAAAGGTCTTTCGCTCTCGCCCGCACATCCTGTCATCCAACAGCACCAGCGGCAACGCTACGTCCAACACACAGCTCAAATAGAGTTAGTGGAGACGAGAATCAGCGAGTAGGAACGCGGGAACTAGCGACCGAAGTGCGTAGGCAACATGGAGGGGTACTCGTTCGCATTCACATACACGCACACACACGCACTCACACATGGGTGGGCAGGAAAGTAAACAGAACGGGAGCAACTTTCGACGCGTTGACCCCCATCACCGGTGTTCCGAGGTAGGCCAAGGACGTCAGTGAATGACACCGAACATTGCGCACCCGATCGCCGCTTAATGAGAAGTTATTATACAAGATTACCAACAGAAAAAGACTAAGCATGGCTGACTGAGCCAGGCCGAGCGGCTATTTGTTTTGCAATATTGCAGTAGCATATCAGCGATGGTCTAGTATGATATCTATTTAGGGTATGGTTATGTTTTGGAGGCATTCTTATCGAAGGTAGTGTCCGAAGTTGGATGAAAACAGTAATCGTGATTATTAACTAAAAATATTTTTTGGCCACTTCGTCCCCGCTTGCTGTAAACGTCGTGGATAGTTTCGCAACACAACCACTTAAGATTAAAGACACACTGAGTGGTGCGAGAGCATGCAAGAAAATACTCTTTAGGTAAACTCTGCATGAAGGAGCATATGCTGACGAATACAACATATCAGTTTGAAGGCCGCTGGGTCTTCATGTAGGTTGTGAATTCGACTGTAGCATGTGGATTGCGGTAGCTGTCAAGCAAGATTCGGCCCTGGGTATTTCCTGACTGTGGTGCAACTAAACCGTGACGGAGGTTCCGGCACCTTTGTCGATCTTATATGCCTATTCCCCCAGATCGCCCGACATCCTCCGATCTGCGTCGCGTTTCTCGCGGTCCTCCGAGAGGAAGGGGATGTACTGTGCTTGCCTGCGACGCCATTCCTCTATATACTGGGGGTCTATATCAAGTCTTCGGGTTGCACTCGTAAGCTGTTTGGCCAAGCCGTTGCTGTTGATTTGCCCACCGACATTCCTACCGCTACCTTCGGCGGCATTCGTAGCAAGCGAGCGGACGGCGTTTCTTTGGTCGGACAGGAGAATCAGGAAGCAATTGTCCATAGTAGAGCCCCCTCCGCAGCCCAGTGACCCCTTATCGCACGGTTTCTATAGGCGCGTTGGTAGACCGGGTGACAGGCGACCCGGTCCGACTCCTCCTCCAGTTTGTGCACCGCCTCTGATGACATTTTGACTGGTCTGATGTCACCCCAGCGGCCCCCGGCAACAGCGTGGTGCGGTCCCGCCTCTCCGGCCACTGTCGCTGTAATGCTTTTCTATAGCTGCTTCGACTGGTGATGACGATCCGTTAAACTGGTAGCGCTCCTAGCGATTACCAGGCCTTTGAAGGGACGGCAATGGAGGTCCACATTAGCGAGTTTCGTCTAACTACCAAACGCTAGCGACAGGAGAAGTGCAAACGATTTTTCCGGTGGCTTTACGCGACGTTCATGCTGACATCAATACCCCCAAGAACATCCACAAATCTGGTTGAAGGACGAAGTGATGACAATCGACTTTGGTCGAGTCCCGGACACCCCGAATTTCCATTGTATAAAGAATTTTGAAAAGAGACCAACAGACCCCAGATCAGAAAGCCGATCGTGCACGAAGTTTTTGGACCAGGCAAGCGTCTATTAATATAAGAAACAGGGTACGGCGAGTACGTGTCGGGTCGATGTCGCAACGGTTCCGGACTAATACTAGTACTGTGGTGGAATAGATCCTATAATGATATGGGTCTACAGCTGGATAGTCAAGCTTATCTCGTCGACAAAAAGAGGCTATTATCGATAGGGGTTGGATAGATTGGAAAGCAAGCTAGACACTATTTGTAGCAAAGCATTTATATATACGGCGTAAGCATCATTTCTTCTACACATAATACAGTATGTAATAACAGCTGTAGAATAGGCTATATTTTGCCAGTGGGCTGTATCGGTTTTGGCACTGCTATCCTATTCTTATGTTCAAACAAGCTTCTCTCTAAGTATCCAGTTAGGTGGCAGATTGCCTACTAATAAAATATAGTCAGTAACAAAATAACATTTATCGGTTCATTTGATATGTATACACGTAACATATAGTCGAAGCATTACCCCCTTGTAGAGTGAATTCGTTCCCAAAATGACGCAATGGCAACCTGCTTCATTGGGGATAGGCGGGCTACATCGGTTCGACACCGGGTGTAGACACACTTTGTTCCATGCTGGTAAGAGTCAGCCCTTTGAAACTATGTTTAACTAGGGTGTGAAACCCAAAACATATAGAGACTGAGCTGACAATATTTTTGTTACTTTTCTTCTACATTACAGCGTACGAGATGAACGGTATGGAGTCGGCGACGCAATCAGTAGCGACGCAGTCTCCCGGTAACCCTCAAAGCAACGGGATGCACTCGCCCAATGCACAGGCGGCTGCTGAAGATTCAAAGACAAACCTCATCGTCAACTATCTGCCTCAGACGATGACGCAGGAGGAGATACGCTCCCTATTCTCTTCGATAGGCGAAGTTGAATCATGCAAGCTCATCAGAGATAAAGTTACAGGTACGTACAGAGATAAAATTACAGGAAGGCTGATTTAAAAAAAAAATTAAACCTGTGACTTTCGTATAATGCACATAGTTTTACGCACGAACAATAGAAATAGTTGTAACGGGGTTATATTTCTAAGATCTACATTTAGGTTTAGTTCTGAAGGTAGCCATGTAGATATAGACCTTCCACACGAGATCTTATGAATTATGAGTACCGTTTGGAATGTTGAATTCTTTCGCTCAAAGGTGATATATGTCTATGCTATGCAGGTGGGCTATGAGCGTGCGTGGCTGAGTACTGCCTTGCGCCTCTGGCTCCAGCGGAGTATCGCAAACTTGACTTGCTTCTAAATGTTTATTATGAGTAACGATAAAACTCGATGTTGGAAACCGACATTCGTTCGTTTCTGCCAGTGTCAAGAAGTTATGTAGAGAATGATGGTGCCCTCGTAAGGTAACGCTGATGTCGTATCGAGCACTCCACTAGTGAAGGCTGATGCACTGGCATTAGAAAAAGATAAAACTAACTTTACTTTCTTTGGGTTATAAGGAAGGGACACATTGGGCGTTGTGCGGGAGTCGAAGGAAAAGAGCATACGTTGAGGGAAAGAGGACGAAATTGAAAGAGCTTAATTTCTAGCACTAGTCAAATTGAGCAGCATGGAACTAGCTACCCCATCCCCAGCCGTTGATTGACGGTCAGTTTCGCAACAACAATGAACGTAAACACGTAAAGATACTAGTGGTGAAAACTCTCTGCTACTTTTGCTGTTGGAAAATATTGTAAAAAGTATATATAAAGAAGCTACCCATAGTGTCCTTGCATAAACAGGAGTACGACAAAGAGGCAGAAGGCGAACGTAACTTCCGTTATCCCCTTCCGTAGACACAGAGACAGCACGTTTTTTTTTGTTGGTTTTCGCGTGGGAGCGTACACTTAGCTCAAACTGCTCTTGAGCCTTTATGTGCTCAGGACGATAACCGTCGAGCACCAGCAGCATTTTTCTCGTCGTATCTCTTCCACAAAGACTTCTCCGGTGTGTTTAGTGGCGTGTACTGTTCCATCATTGCTCGAGCTTTCGGTTGAAGGTAATGTCGACGGAAGCAAACCCTATCCTATGTCTTCTATACACTGTTTCCTTTCCTGCGCGGTGACGACGCACGGTACATCTTTCGCTTAGCAAGTGTCACCGATATACACCGTTTAAAGTCTCCTCGTTCGTTTCGTCAATCGAAGCTGGACTCTATCTTTACGCATTCAGTTCCATCTGTATGTTGCTTTAGTTTATACTGTTCATTTCCTATCGTTGAGTGCACCGCACCGAATTTGGGCGAGGCGAACTCGTGTCGGGCAGGTGGCAACAAGAGGCGGATTCATCGTAGTTCCTTAGCTTGATGCCCGTTTCTGCTTTTCCTCTTTTCTGTGCTGGTGTTGCGTCCGCCAGGCGATAGCCCAGCAAATGCCAGTACCAGGTAACGAACCGTCGATGCGCCATGACTTGGTCAGCAGCCCTGTGGATACGAAGGCAGGCTGTGGTAGACGATTGGCATTGTATACACCGACCCCTATAAGACGGTACACGACCCAACTACGCCATGGACAATGTACCGTTATATCGCATAAGTCGACGGCCGATTACTGGGGATGTTGACTTTGCAGAAGTCGCTGTGTTGGTTGTCCACCGTTCCGGGCAATTTAACATCAGTGGAGGTAGTCGCCCGACACTGTTCGGTAGCGGAGTGGGCCGGTGTGGATAGGCTAAGGTGGAACCGTTTTCCTGGCCTTCTTTCTGTTTGAGATAAGGCGCAGGGCCAAGGGGGGACTTTTGGACAGGGATACAGAAAAGTGCTATGGTGCTGTTTTCGCCTTCAAACCGTCGTCTCTGCTCCAAATAATCGCGCTACTTCTTGTTGTGTGATTTCTTAACCCAACCAAGAAAGTTTAAGGAAGCTAGAAGTGATATGAAAAAAACGAAAAACAAGGTATGCCGAGCGGTGGCAACGGTGGACGCTGAGAGGTGTGACCTTCCAACCGGTTCTTGATTTCCACGTCATGGTATATAGTGGAGGAAAACAGCGTACACCAAACTGAGGTTTAGAGGAGACTGTGCAGGGGGAAAGCTGAAGAAAACCGCTATGCACAGTAGCAACAGGAATTAGAGGTATAGAAGGAGAGTCAACGTGTAATAGAAAACAGAAGGAAATCGTTAAGCAACGCCAGCAAAATGTAGCAAAGCACGGCCTGTCTGAGAATTGAAGGAGGCTGAGATCATAAGGGTGGTTTACAAAGAGCAACACGATAGATGCCCCGTGATTTCTGCCTTGACAGCAGACAGCAGGATTTGGTCAATCCTTCTGGCCTGCCATCTAGTCTTTTGGCCAGCAAAGCAATAGCGTGACTTCGGTAGCTATGACACTCATAAGAGCGGTTCGGGCGATGCTTCCTCGTGGTCCATAAACTTTAGTCCAAGCATTCCTTTGTGAGATTGGCGTACCGGTTGAGCGTCAGTGGTGCGACGGAATTACAGCTGCGGAATTGCTGGTGCTATCAGCGACTTGCAGAAACGCAAGGAACATTTGGCGGACCAGGAGGCTACAGGGTGAAGGGCGAAGAGAGAGATACAGTAAATGACGGTTTGAAGTGTCTTTCTACTAGTGTAGCTTCACCAGATACTCTTCGCACCCCTTGCATTCATTCCTTGCTTCTATTGGCTAGGACGGGCCACGAAAAGGTGAGTTGGCTTGCCGTATCATTGCATTCGTCGTGTAGTCGCCTTGCCTTTCTGCCTCCCCCGGCAATTGCTCTAGCCTTAGCTTATTCTAGCCGTTGGTTCCGCAGCGATCTCACTAGGTTAGTGTTCTATATCCCGTTTCTCCATTCCAGATAAGCGCACAATTATCACCGACGTGTATATAACGAGCAAAAGAAGGTTTCCGTCTTTTCTTCTGTTCTATTTTCTCAGCAAAGGCCAATAGTAGAGAGAAGACCAGCAGCGATGATCCTTCAGTAATTCACTTTCTCAGCCTCTCTTCCAGTTGCTCTGTTTCGTGCTCCTATTATAACAATAACTGTCCTGCAAGGGGAATTTCGGGTTTCGCACTCCCCACCCCTAGACTTTCTCTTCGCCTTGGTCCTACCACCAGGATAAGAGTGAAGATCACTGGCATTATTACTGGAAGCGTCGCCATTATCACCCATTAGGGTCATCATTAAGGTTAATGCCTAGCCCTTGGCTCTTCATTCATGGTACTGCTGCGACAATTGGAACAGCTTAAACACATTTATACACTGACGGCAAAAACGCAATGATTCGAACAAAATTCAGCTTAGCGAACGACGGAACATGAGAATCAAATAATGACAAGTCTAGCCTCGTTTAGTGCACCTCATCGCATTCTTTTATATATTTTTATAGACAGAGCTCTTATAGAGCGCTGTGAAGCGTCTACTGTTGTGGAGGCAATAATGATATACTTCGGTGTTTAGTTCCAATGTAAGAATTTCTCTCAAGCTCGTTAAATGCGTTGACCCAACGATTCAAGCAAAGTAAATAATTTGTAGAGATGATAGTATTGACGCGTAGCGGGGAAAACGAACGTAGATCTTGTATTGTTTCCATGTTTGCAAAGTAAGCTTCTTGTCAGACGACACCGGGCTTAATGGGCTCAGCAGGTACCTTTATATAGTTCGCCATATTGCAAATGACGCGCTGTTGACGCAACTCTGTCGCATTGATGGCCATACCCTTGTGCGGGGTTGTTGTTTGACTATTGTTTTCAACAATCGTTTTCACTGGTGCTACCAAATCGTGTTAGTTGTCACTGCAACGTTTCGTCTACACTTGTAACCGAAACTGTTGTAATAGCTGTAGCAGTGAAAAATTGCCGCAAGAACGTCGCACCCGATCACGACAGCACGTTTCCTCTCGTTGTGCTGTTGCGTTTACCACTCCAGATGACTATCATACACAGGCCCAGCGTGTCTTGGTGTAACCGCTGCGTCGCGAGGGGCTGCATGTGAGTCGATCTTCAAGCCGCAGCAGGGTGAGCGTGCACATGACTTGTGTTAGCTTTTAGTAGAGTGACTGTAATCAAAACGACACTGCACAAGGAGGACAAGCCAAGTCCGGAAAATCAATGCACCTCTTTTTTTCTGTCGTGTCACCAGCATGTGCGGGGCATCAGTATAAGCTTCTATTTCATACAGGCTAAATTATGAATCCTGTCGCTCCTCTAGGCTTGTTAATAGCCTTATGGCTCCTCGTGCAGCCACTGTTAGGCTTGAATCCGGCTGGTGGCCACTGGGGGAGAATCCCTTAGAAATGTGGAATATACGACAGTAGTAAACTGCGTTTCGATACCGCGTAACAAGCGAGTTCGAAGAGCGAGGCATTTGCCGCTTGTGGCTAGAAAGTGCTGTTAAAGAAGCAGGGAAAATGTCGTCGTAGATTGCGCCATATTGTGGGGAGGGTAAGTTTTAAAATAACAGCGACAATGCTCCAAATGAGCATCAAAGTTGGAGTGATTCTTATTTCTTCAAATAGGCAGCGTCACATCTCGACGAGAAAGGAGGTGGGTAGACACTTTCTAGAGCACGAATGTACGATAAGCTTTTCATTGCTTCTTCTACGCTTATCAGCATTTTATCAGATAAACATGCACTATTATGGACAAATTATCTTGGACAATTTGCCTTCTTATGGAATAATTTTAGTTGAAGGTTGAGTTTCGATTTTTATTTTGTATTTTTGTCTTTGTTCGTCCGGCAAAGCCACTATCGATGGTTCTGCAATCATGATTATCTACTTGCAAAATTTAAAGGGTCGCCAAAGCGGGTTCAATTGAAAATTACGATAGCTGTGACAGTAACTTTCTGCCGGACTCCTGGTGTAGAGAGTTTTCAGAAGACTAGAGACTGCGAAAAACTAAAAAGAAGTAGTTGGAGGTTGTGGAAATCAGAGGCTCAGGTACAAAAGAAATGGGCGCAGGAAAGCCTGCTAATCCCGTCTTTTTTCACTTTTTAGTCCCTCTGACCAACCATATCCCTGCTGGGCGACGTCCGCGGAAGTCTCCCGCCTGAAAGAGCACGGCCATTGCTTTAGATCCCGGAACCTCAGGAGAAGCCTTTGAGGCTGCTTTTGCTTTCGTACAACCTCATGAAGCACGTCGCGTGTGTGTCTTTCCGCCTTTTTTGCCTTAGAGGTTCGCAACACCCATCAGTAAGATGCTGATGTAAGCGCTAGGCATCTAGCAAAGCACGTCAAAAGTCGAAGTAAGCTAGTAGGCTATGAGCACAAAGCTACTTCGAGCGAGCCCTTGGCCTCTCGAACAAGCAGTGCTGCTTCCGTAATGACTTGACGACCCCTGGACCTGGAATGCGGCGCAGCATATATCGACTACAGGTCTTTGTAGTCTCTCGGGAGAACCAGATCTCGCTAGTCAAATGAGTGGTTGCTTGCTGTCAAACTGAGTGGGCCACTAGCTTTTCATCTACGGGGAAGCTTAGCTATCGGACCTAAGTATCAGAGTTCGGAGCTAGAGACACTGGGTTTGCTAGAAGCTTGCAGATTTCTAGCGGAGTTGACGTAATCCCTGGAGAATCTTCCCCGCCGCTAGACCTTACAAGCATTTGTAGACGAAACTAGCTAAACGAAAAAAATATACGTGTGTGTCATGATCCTGCTTACTCGGTTATTGTTATTGCGTGAGAATGAGGTTTCTTCTTAGAGAAGTACTGGTAGTTTTCCTATGACATTACGAAAGAAATAACCTCTAGGTATACCCCACGTCTATTTACTCTTGTACAAGGGAACGCCTCTATCCAGCAGCAGTAGTAATAGTTAACAAAAGGACTAGTAAAGTAAAGCATTCCAAAATAAAAAAAAAAAAGTAAAACCATCACAGGTTTGAACGTCTGGCTTCGAACTTTATTATTCACCAGCCAACGGCAAATGCAGAGAACTTGCAAATGTTTCTACAGCACAGACCTGCTCTCTTTCAAACGCATTTTTCGAACTGTACAGTTTCAAGTGGCCACACGTTTTTCGCTATTCTTTGTACGGCACTAATCAGCCACGCTGATGCGCCTGTTTGATTTGCCGAGGGAAACTGTTATGTGGTTGATTTGAAAAGTCAAAGTTGTTCATCAATTTACGTTCTGGGGTAACGCACGGTCCCTTAACGAGCATTTGGCGTGAACACCTCCTTCCCTTAACTCCTCCTACGTTCCTGTCCTGAATTCGGTGTATACCCTCATTATTAAATTCTCCCAATTTCTCCTGTGTTTTACCCACAGCGCGCTATATCTATAGCACGACCACGTGGACAACACGTGGACTTCTACTAAGCCCATAATCACTGATGTTTATTGGGTACTTTTTAAGCGTGCCTTCCCCAAATTTAAGCAGCAAGTTGTTTGTTTGTAGTTTCATATTGATAACACAACCCAACTAATTCATTGTATATCAGTAACATTAAATGTTGCTAATAAACATGTCTTCGTAGACACATTGCGTAGCCCACAACATGTTATGTTGATCTGTTGGCAATACAAAATTATTTATATTTGGTGTATACATTTATCTAAGTGTTCTTGTCCTTCCTTAATTGGAAATGCCCCAAGATTTCTCGATTTTTTTCTGGCCCGCCGCATTGAGACCAGGTCCATGATGTTGTTCTGCTTTCCGAATGTGTTAGAGGTCACAACAAAAAGAGGGGCAATCACGGATTGCGAAATCGATCCTTGATCGAACCCTATCCGTGGTGGCCGCGGCTCAGCTTTCCTGTTCCCGTAGTCTCAGCAGTGATGGCAGCTCTCTCCTGACGGTACGGTACTCCGGCTGCTCCAAAGGCTCAGTGTCGTAGTCGTTGTCTTTAAAACCAAGAGAAGAACACGCAAAACCGGATAGAAACACGCCCAGTTAAGAAATGTTTGAGTTGAGTTGCAAGGTCGCTGATATGAGCTTAAATCCATGGCTGCCCAGCATAGCTGGAACGACAGCTTTTTGGTGTACCGTCCTCTGTTCGTGTTCATCTCTTGCGAAGTAGCTGAAGTCAACATCTAACCTATACTGTGCAGACTTTCTGCAAACATATCTGCTACCAGCACAACTGCCCGCCCAACGAGCCAGTTTGCCGCTGGTGATTCAGATGTTGCTTAGCCTCTGAGCGGATCTTTCATACAAAGTCCAAAAAAGAAGAAACGAAACAAAAGAGGGAATGGCCGAGTATCGGTGCCTTTGATGGGGGGGGCTTGTGACTTCTCTCGAAGCCCCTTTACTGGTTATTAGTCATTGGTTGGTTACTTCATACTTTGATGTAGCAAGAAGTTCTGAACTATGTTAGGCTTTCAAGCAAAAAGCGCCAGACAGGCCAACGGGCCGCTTGCCCAGTTGTCGGCTAACCGAAGAGACCAGGTTGCCACCTAGATAAGATAGTACTACCCCAATAACTCTAATAAAGGGCTAGCATCAACGGCAACAGTAACTAGAAGCGCAGCTTGTCACATCCAATATGGCAGGGGCAACATTCCGGTAGGATTGGGTATGTCGTAGGGGAAGACGAGGGTCAAAAAGCACAGCTCCCCAGTGCCCCTTCCGCCTGTCTTGAAGCTAAGTTCGTACCACGAAGAAAAAACATCGTGATACATTTCCACGGCCATAATGATGGCAATAGGTGGAAACCGCAGAGTGGATTACGAGGCAAAGGATGAGGTTGGTCTTCTATTATCAAAGACACTAAATGGCAAACTGCTTGACTGGCTCTTCAGGACCTATGTCCCTCCCGACTCCAGAACAGCTAAGTGATCCAAGACTAAGGCTAAAAAGGACTAAGAAGCTATGTGATAAAAATGAGTCAGCAGAGTCATTAACCACTCCTGTATGTCGCTTTATGTGCACGTGTACGAAATATTTTTGTCGCATCACAAGTGGAATATACTATGGCATACTGCTTTTGCAGCCAGCCTATCACAAGGTTTTTCGTTTTGCCTTTTTCTCCACCATGTTATTTCTAGCCTCTGCTTTTTGTCCTATTTATACACATCGCTTTTTTTTCCTTAGAAACGAGTACCGAGCCACACCCGAATGAAATCTATAGCAGTGGAGAAAAGATTATGGACGACCATTGATTTCCGATTTTATGTTGAGGTTGGTTGCTTGACCGAGGTTGTTTTTGCCCCGGTTAGTCGACCTCGAATCGTACGCTTCTTAGTGTCACTGCTGTCAAACGCCCGAAAGTCGGGTTGAAATCGAAGGGCCTTCCTTTCTTATCGTGACCGTCTTCGGCCGTCTCTTGTCGCCTCTCGCTGAAGACCACTATTATGCATGCCTCGTCTTGACTAGCTATCCTCCTAGGTAAGTGGGAAAGGAAAGAACCACGGTCCTAACCAGTCTTTGAGGAGAGGTGCCGCTTCCGCGGACAGCAAAGCTAAACGCACGGCTTTAAGCTGGATGTGCAAGTAAAGAAGTACATGTGAACAATTGGAACACGGAATAGCGCTATAAGGATGGCATCGAACCAACCCTGCTAGTCGAAGGGTCATCCATACTATGGTTTGAAAGACATTAGAGGCTTCCGATCGCCGCGTCGAAAACCAAGGGGGCGCTTCCTTGGCCGTTCTCTCTCCAGCCAGTAGTGGCCATGGTAAAAGAAGCACCACCATATCGTGCTATCCTTATCAGCACCACTAGCGCTAGCGCTTGTAGTTGTAATAGTAGTTAAAGCAAAGAGCTTAGTTTTTCTTATCCTGGACCTTTAACGCCAATTCGTACCAATTACCCTAAAGGTGGCCCGCAGACTGTGCAGCCAGGCACATATAATATAATAAGAGCCGCTGAACATTATTTAGTTTGGACATTTCGCTTCATTTCACGTGTCAACTCCGATTTGTCTATAGAATCTTCGAAGGCTGCATTTGCTAGCCCAGAATGGCCCGGCAATGAGGGCTTTTGCGGAGCGTCGAGTGACTGCGACGAGCCGAAGCACCCTTTAGACTATAGCCCGGATTTCGCTCGAGCTTTGCATAAGAAAGAATTGCAAAATGCGGTCTGGCAGAGTGCCGCTCTTTACTACCCAGTTCGCTGTGGAAAGCAGGGAACAAGTCGCTCGGCCTGGCCAACGCCTCCGTCATTAGTTTACACGGTATAACCAAAATTCACTTAGGAGGGGGCAGAAAGACTTTTTAGACTCAGCCAGTGATGCAACCCCTGTCACAGAGGCATTGGTGGCTGGTACTCGACAATGACGTGACGCTTATTTGAGCGGGCACAAAGAGCTAACGGATCGGCAACGCGAAGAGCCACTGGAGAACTCCATTCGAATAAAACCAATTAGCGTTGAGTTTATGTGGCTTCATTATGCCGGGACGGACCCGCCGATGAGCAAGTTCCAAATGTCTTTATAGTCAAATAATAAAAACCGGTCGCATTTATTCCCTGACGCTACCAAAAACTTATAACGCTGCACAGAATAAAGATTTATTATTGCGATTACTATTAACGGCCTTATATTGTAGATTTGGAGAATGCCAATATTTAACTTTTGAGCAAATCGGACAGTAGCAGTTATCATCAGGTTAGTCCTATTCGAAAGTATTGCATTGCACCTACGTTGAAAAGATGTAACTCGACGTAAAGCGAAACAAAAAGGCTTTGGCTAACCCTTCAATTTGACTCAGTTGCTATAACTACAGACACCGTAAAAAAGCAGCCTACATTAACCCATCTAAAAGGTCAAGGAACCTAAAGTATTATCATTCGGTTAAGTCTCCTGCTGTTGTATATCCGCAGCGATAAACTCACATTATGCACTACAAAGACAATCGGGTTGTTACGTTACCATTTTGAGACTTCGACAGGAGGGCTAGTAGGCGCTGCCGGCGATTTCTTTATAGATTCAGCCCTTGCGCTCACCGATAAGTACACGTTTGCCCATCTGTGGGAGGTTTAGTTGGAGTACTGTCAAGCGTCGGGCTTGTTTGTTGTGATGGTGGCCATCTTGATGGCCTTTAGTGCTACAGCTACGTTCAGGAAGCAGCATTTTCCAATGCAAAATTACATTAGCATTACAATGAGACTCCTTAAAGTATTCATTGGTTACTGGTTAGCCAATCTAATGATATGATCGATGCAGCAAGGTGATCGATCTTTGAATTGACCAGGAGATACTGTTAGTGCTCAACGGTGCGTCGCTTCGACAGGCAGGCAAGAGGACAAATGTATACGTCACACATTACAGACACATCATACGCCAAGGTGAAACAAGTACGGCAAAATTCAGATTCTAGGCTACAGGCCCGAAATGTCTATATGTTACCTAAATTATTTCTCTATTACAGAGTCAAGCGCATGGCTCATCCACCTAATCAGAGCAGAATCATCAACGAATAGCCGCCGCCATATCCATCGCAATCGGTATCGCCTAAGCAAAAAACACAGATCATTGCGATTGGTAACAAAGCGTATAAAGCACAAGCACCGCTCATGTTTTTACTTCAACATGTCATGGTGGGAATGATTCAAAAAATGTTAGTTAGCAACGACAGCAAACAGCTCCAGAAAAACTGATTGAGCGGCTACTGAACTCTCAGTGCCGACCGTCAAGCCTTTCCAATTAGTGCTTTATCGGTGGCGTGTGTGACCCATGTGAACGCTTAGCAGCGAACAGATGGTCACCTGGACGTTGGTCGGTAGGCGTCTCACCTGTACTATTATTGCCTTGAGGCAGCTGCATTGCCACCGTCATTAAGGCAAACAGCAGCAACGATGCAGAGACCGGCTTTGCTTGTGCTGGCCTGTTTTTGTTTCGATCTGCCCCGGTCACCTTTTTCGCAAGTCTACATACAACTCCTACTACGCCGCTCGTTTCCTCATGGTTTCAGATAGTGAACGGCAATGATATTTTGGGCCTTGTTGTCCTCTACGCCGTTGGCGTGTGCCAAGGGCCGTTTGCCCTTTGGCTACAGATGTCTCACTCTATCGATTTGTCTAGCCATCAGTAGAACAACGTGTCAACATATGCTTAGTAATAACAACAGCAGCTTGTTTATTGAATTTTCCTTATGATATGTCCATGTATACAGTACACAGCTGTATTTTCAGATTCGCTCGGCAACCTGATACAAGATATATGTACATATTCGTAGATGAACACAGGGGTGTATACAGGCGTACCAAAGAAATATATCAGTGCCTGATAAATTCTACATAAGTTAAAGCTTAAGATGAATATGTTCCTTCAATTCGGCCATGTCAAACAATAACTATTAATGCTGACATGTACTCGCTGAAAGTGGCAGTCTGAGGAGACGCACAACAATATGAGCACAATTATCATTCAACTATTAAAGCGTTCCCGATCGGAACTTCGTTTGTCGCCTACGGAGAGCTTCATTTGAAGCTCGACTGGTCCAAGGCTACTTAGTAATGGCCTAGGCCTTTTTTGGGGTTGCACTTAACAGACACGGACCACACGAGGAGAAGCCAGGCCACACCACGACGCCGGAGTACCCCAAGCGTCAGCATAACACTTTAGCTGTCTTTTCCCATTCACTCAAACTCAGCATGGCGAGAAGATCGTCAACATTTTTGCCGTTTCTCTCTCTTACATACAGCTGCTATTTCCGCAATGACGGATCGCCTTTGCCAATGACGACTCTTCACCGACTGCCTCACGCTGACTCAAGTTGCTCACGCCTAGCTTTCTACTATTGCTCCACCAGTGTTATTATCAATACGTAAAGCCCGGGGAGCGGAGAGAATACCGACGTAGGTGGTCTTGTGCTTTTTCTCTTTCATGCAGTGGCGTATAAAGTATCCCCAACCCCTTTGCCTTCTCGCAGCTCTATACCGGGGTCTGGTGAAATATACACACATGGCGTTCGGATACCAAAGTTTTGTTTCTTGCCAACTGAGCCCTGATGAGTCTTGGTGAGCAACGGAGCATGAAAGGCACCGGCGTGCTCTCATCAGCATGTTGGCCTGCGTTGCTCGCTCCCTCGCTCAAATTAGACCTAGATCATGGCCTGCTCCTTTGCTTGGCCTACCCAGCACTGTACAAGCAAAGATGCTGGACAGAAGCGAACACCACCCTGTAGACTTACGCATTGGCCGTCTGCTGCCGAATCACGCTGGCCAAGTCACGCGTCCACTTTTACATTTCTGCGATGCTCGTTTCTACAGCAGTTCCTTGTCTTGTCCTCGTTCTGCGATATGTCGTTTAGTCGGACGAACAGACGGACGCACGGACATGAATTACGGCGTCACGGCGTACATACAAACACGCAGACCAGAATCGACGACGGTCGAGACTGAGAAAAATGAAGAAGACAGCCACGACAAGAAGAGCAGGAACACATCGGTGGGAGGTGTAGACAGTCGGAAACAGCAGCAAAAAGGCCAACTGTCTCCCAGTTCTTTCGTTTGGTTTCATACTGTCTCGCCTGATAGCGGCGACATCGCTGCATCTGCAATTGCGTTAAGCATTGACATTGATCCGCCATTAGAAGTAGAACAGAGCATGCAAGTTACAGCATCCGAGTTACAGAGAAAGAAGCACTACAAGTGTCAGGAGGAATTCGGATCTGGACTGAATTGGGCTTAGAATGAAGAAGGCAACGAAAGACACAGCAAAGTATAACAACATGGAGGAGCCAAACCAGCGACAGGCCCAGGCCTTTCCCGTGCCGACCACTAGTAACAGAGCGTATCTATACACAATGCAATATTACAACAACACTAACAGCAGCAACAACAACGACACTTCTGCAGGCTCCGAATACAGTGTGTAGGCGTCCCTGTAACATAGGCATTTGGGTGCTGTTAAGTGTGTATGTAAAGATAGACGGGCAAGCAGAAGAGGTCGTGTTAGGCTTGCTTGTCATTCTTTGTTGACTGTCTTCCTTGGGCATTGGTTGGCCTGCCGGATGAGCTGTAGTCGACATTAACGCTAGCTGAATGGCTGACTGGCATCAATGGTGGCGTCAATAATGTCATTGGTGGATTGCAGTTGGAACAGGCCCGTCGCCCATTGTTTGTCGACTCGCTTGTTCAGTGTGTGTCGACTTTGTGTTCCTTAATTGAGGCGGTCGTTTTGCTGCTGGGATAGGAACGCCCGCCGCCACTGCTTTCCCCGTGTGCCTCCTGCGTGTCCCTCACCTCACCTCAGATCATCATCTTGCTTTGTTCGTGTTGCTATCGTTGCAATGGTAGAATTGATAGAATGAGCCACAGACAACGGTGGCTCGCCCAGTGATGTCGGCCGACTCGAACTGTATTTTTTGGGGGCGGTCGAGAAAAAGACGACGTTACTGGTGGTCGCAGCCTCCGTCGCCATACAAATTAGTGTCTTTGCTTACTGCTCCATCTCTATCAGTAAGGTTCGTGGTAAGAGCCTTACCACGTGGTAAGGGCAAAACGGACTTGCAGGCCACGTTGGTGAGGGCGGTCTGCTCTGATGACGAGCAGCTGCTTGAGCAGTAATCTCAGATTAAAATAAGGCGCATTTGGAACAGCAGGAAGACAAGAAGAGTGAAGACTAGGAAAAATAGAAAGACTCGCATATTAGTATATTTTGCCTCGTATCTGTATCGCTAGTCGTTATCCATCTCCATTTTGTATTCATTTAGACTCATTGTTGTAACGAGATGCGAGTTTCTTGTTTGTACGTCTCTTTACACAATGCTGCTAGGCGTAACATAACAAAATTAACATCGCTTGGCTATGGGGGTAGAAGCAGGAAGGCACAGAGGCATATGAACGTGAATAAGACACAGTAAAAGTCGGTAGATAAACAAGTAGCCGACAGTTTGCAAGTTTTTATCATCAAGGAGAAAATATTTTTTAGTCATTTATTACTTATAATATCCTCTTTCATATATAAATTATATATCTAGAAATTGTATATATCGTTTGTTTTATTATGTGACTATACATTGGTCAATGATTTGAGGAAATGTTCTTTTCCTCTAGTTGCCATCTAAAACAGGCCGTGTCATTTTTCTCGATCTATTTTAGGTGTGCCTATAATATAAGCTAGGCCTATCAATATGTTATCGCGGCTCAGTCAGTTAGCAGGCAGTGCCTCGACATCAGTTTCGTCAACGAAGCCAGACCATTGCTATAACATCAAATCCTCATGGTGGATTTAGCTAGCAGCGGGTCAAGTCAACGAGGCTGATCTCCAAAGACCACGGAAATAAAGATAGAGTTTTTGTAGGGTTTTCGCGTCACATACGCTGTCGCCCGTGGTCACCGTTTGATTTAGGGATTTCACTGAAAACTATTGCCATCAGGTCCCAGTTTAAAAAGGCTAGTGCTGCTGAGAGCTGCCGTAAAGGCACTAAGGTAAAGGGAGGGTGTGAGGAATACGTCAATGGGAGATGGCAATAGACATGACCGTGACAATTATCTAACTCGAAGACCAGAAAATGGATAGTGATTACCAACGAGTTGCTGTAGAGAAAACTTGGCGCAACCTGCACAGCGCAAACGACAGTCAGAGCGAAGGCAGCAGGACATGGACCTTAGACAACAATACGTTTTGCTGCATTCAGAAAATCAGCAAGACGTATTATTTTGCGACAGAACAAAAGCGAGAGGTTGAACGCAATGTGCGGATAAGGAAGTGGAAAGCCTGATGATTTCCTTGTTTGGCCTAAAAGCTGCCCCGATCGGATCGGATTGGCTGGACCAGTCCAACCTAAAGACGAACCGAAGCCAGCCGATCCCTTTTAATAACCATGCTCTTACGATATCCGATGCATCGTTTCATACTAAAACGCATGGCAGCGCCTATAGCTATTGGAATTCAACCGTTAAACCTCAACTAGACCACCGGAAGCTATGAGACGCCAGCTGTTCTCCGATTTTCCTAATGACTTTGAATGGTCGATTTTATGTTGCTTTCTGAGAAGGCGACGAAAGAACAAGTGTGACAGAACAATTAAGTTAAATCTCCTAATGATATGAAAAAGTCGTTTAGTCTTTGATTTCCCTCTAGCGATCACTAGCGAAAAGGATCGGTCCATCAACCCGCTAGCCTATGCTGTATCTATAGGAGAGCAGGAAAGGGGCTTATAGCTAGTTATGACAATGGACATGCTTTTAAGGATGTAACAGCTGTAAGCAGTTTTGTGGTGGTAGGATTTACGAATTACTATTACGCGCCATTGGATTTGTGCAAATCAGCCACTCCAGTTCATTTGCTAGGTGGGCCAAAGTTCTCATGAGTGCCTTAGTGAGTCAGCGAAGAAGAACCCTCTGGCAGTCCGCCTGTATGTCTATCTACATAGAAACTGTGCGTAGGGTTTTTCATAACAGCAGAACCTTATGGCAGAACCACTTCTAGCCCCTTGACCCATAACGTCTTTGGGGATCTGCTCCGCTTTCGTCAAAAATGCAGACGTAGCCTCAAGATAGGGATAAGATGATCCGAGAGGAGTTGCTGAAAAGGGTGTCCACGCCCCTCGGCCATGGCCTCAACTGACCGGAGGTGCAGATGCCTGCCATATTGACCAGACAAACGATGACGAAGGGCTCTGTCCACGAGCCGCGCACCATTCCACCGCCGTTGCTACCTTCGTCGTCTAAAAGAAGCGACTGAGGCCAACAAGCTTTCCATCAGGCGAAGGATGTCGAAAGGAGATTGGTCTCGTTTGCACTGTGAAGATCGGCCACGCTTCCCTGACCACATTGTTACCCCGGTGTTCTTCATGCCCTCTAGCTTGCTTCTGCAACGGCCCTGGGTAACCATTCTTGGATAACAGCAGGCAGGCAGGCAGAAGCACCCATTTGCAGTGGCGTTTCTGTTGGGCTCGTCTCTTTTCTTGCTTCGCTGTTTGGCGCTGTATACAAAAGTTAACGAACTCAGTTTGATCAAGCCGAGCCCGGCGATCGGCACCATATTTTTTTGCCCACAGTTTCCCTGCCCTATTCCCACTCCTCGTCATCAAGACTTTTCAGCTATTGGCTTTCTTTTCTCTGTCTTGAAGTGTTAAAGGCTATACACGCAACTGTCAAATCTACCCCAATGGACGATGGACGACGGATGAAAATCCTCACCGCATGCTGTGAAGCAGACACAGAAAAAAATCGATAGCCAAAAAAAACGCTATTGATTGAAAGCTGGGCCTTAAAACTGGCTTTTAGCTATCAAGGCTACGTTGTATATTGGATAATTATACAACAAGCGAAGTGCATTATTCGTATAAACGTGTAGTCAATATGCAGTTGTATGAGATACTTAGAAGAGTATTGCTTTGCATACAAATATATATATATATATATATATATATATATATATATATATATATATGCCCAATATTATATGCGTATCTAGATGTAGATATATACAGGACGAAGTACACATGATTAATCCAATAAATGCCCATGTATATTTTGTTATTCTTTACACCATTTAGTTAGCTGGGTGTGTTCAGCGAGCAAGGCAATGGTGGATGTCCGTATCGGCAGTACGCCCGATGCTGCCGTTCTGCGACGCAATACGTAGCAACAATAATAGTACCGCGTATGTAAAAAGGCAATGCTATATACATTTGTTTGCCGTCGCCGTCGCTGTCGCCATTTCGCTGCCGCTGCGCCTCTTTGCGTTCTGCGATGTCGGTCTGCATCTGCATACGAGCGATGCTCAATCCATTGGCTTCAAGTGGTGGCATCTGTCAGTGAGTATCAGACCTCCTCAGCCACTGACTACGTCGTGCGGCCTGCAAACCGCACAATCCCCCCACAAATTCCTTCGACTAGGTCCGCCGTACTCCTTTGAGCCAAATTGCTGGCGATCAAAGGGGCTGCAAGCTGCCGCCGTTACTTCGACCGCTGCTGTTACTGCTAGAGTCACAGGCGCTACGAGCAATGTGATATTTGTAATGCAGTTGCACTCCCGAAGTGCTATAACCACAGTTAGGACGTCGGAACGGACTGCGGAACGTCGACTGCAGTTGGTTGCTCGCCATAGTCACATATGGATGTATAGACGTACGGCCTAGCAATGCTTGGTAATTCTGGAGCAATGAAGTGCTTGAATGGTTAGAGATTATTCCCATCGCGAGGGAGCACCGATGGGCTTCCCGACGCACCAATGCTTTCTGCGCTCGATGCTATTCTGCTCGTGTTGCCATTAGAATATTACTAGAATAAAAGGCATTTCCTTCCAAGACATCAGTGGGCAAAGAACACCGGGCAAAAAAAGGGTAGGGGGACCGATAGGACGCTGGCAGGACGACGCGTAGCAGTCTGTTCCGGGTGGTGGTAATGCTAGTGGCGCTGGTAAAGAACTGAGCGACGTGGTTTTAGGGGTATGCGGATGAAACAACTAGCATGACACCAGCTGGTCCGCATACCCGTTTAGTTCGGCTGGCCTGAAAGAGCACAGGCCTTTGCAACCTTTTTACATCATCACAACGACAACCCACCCAGGGCTGCAGCACACACTGTGCAGCCGATACCCCTACGGACTATCGTTAGCGCACATGAACCAAAGGCTACAGCCAAGCCCTCCTTCCGAGGGCTGACCATGCTGCTATGAATTTGCAACAAGATCACCCCGCCCGTAGCAGCAGCAGCAGCAAAATTGGTTTTGCTTAGTGGTATCAACTTGCGTAGTGGTACCAAGGCAAGATCGACCATTAGTCGCTACTTTCCGAGGAGACAAGCAGTTATTTGGAAAACGAGCCAGCCAAAAAGCCGGAAAGTCCGTTAGTCAATGCAACTGCACAACTGTAACAAAAGGAAATCTCATTCTGTTATTCTTTTGCGATTTGCTTTTCGCTATTCCGCGACCGCTTGCCCTTTGGCACTCCCACCCCCTTCACCTCCGTTCGTGACCACAGCGAGAGCAGCTGTCCGCATTGCCAAACTCAGTCTTTTCTCGTCGCGGACTGATCTCGCGACGAAAGAAAGACCCAAACGCGCATTCTTTGACAGAAGCCAACGATAGGGAGGGGGGAGGGGAAAGGAGACTCTGCATCGCACGACAACACAGAAGATCTGCAGCAGGAACAGCATCGCGAGGTAAGCCTACCGAGAGGATAAAGAAAAGACTTACGATGGGTGCCGCAAACCACCCAGTACCATTACAGCACCACACTGAATGACCGATGATTCCACAACTACTCTTGTCGCCGCCGCTAGCAGGACTTCAACGATGGCTGTTGTCTTATGGAACGCGGTAGCGATGGTTAGCGATCGACTCTTTCTTTTCTTTGACGCCTCGTCCCGCCGCAGGAGCAGCGGTAGCCACAGCAAGATCAGAACTTGATCCACTTGACATGGTGAACTATGTGAGCAGTGAGCTCACATTCCGATACCGGCCGATAATGCTCACCGAGTCATCAAATAGATAGTCCCTTTCTCTGTCTTTTTCCTTTTGCGCCGTTCTTGGTACGCGGCAGTGCCCAATTCTTCGTTACTGCTGTTGTTATTACTTCTGCTACCCTTGCAATAGGATCCAACGTGGCCTAGATCTCCATCCGGCTGTAACAGCGAGCTCGCCGCATGGCAGCGGAGTGTCTAAAGCTAAAGCACTCTTAGATTCTACGAGCCTGATCTGGCTCCGGCTCTTGGCCAGGTTTGTCGTTGAGAAGCCGGCTGGGGATAGGACAGCCGGTGGCTACAAAAGTCAAGATGCACAGTGAGACGCGAATCTCCGATGGCGGCAGATTGGTTAGTGGCCGAGTGCCTGGGCTGTTGTGTGGAAAAATTGCGCAGTTGCCGTCGTTCGGAAGTAAGAACTCAAATAGGTCCAAGGCAATTTCGTTCTACCTCCATTGCTGATTTGATAGAAGTGAAAAAAAAGATACAAACGCTGGTTGCTGGAATGTTGTGATGGTTAACTAGAGAAAAAACAATATAGTATTAGATTCGATTGAGTCCTGTCAAAAGCCGACAGAGATACCAAGAAAACAGGCAGCTATATCGAGGGGAAAATGGCAGCAGAAAAAAAGAGGGAAAACAGTCGAATCTTCCCACGGGAACTAACTAGGATTTAGTATCTGGGCAGCACGATAATTGTTAGGTCCGATTTAAGCAAACGCTTTAGAGCGAAAACATAAAGGACATAGATGAAAGTTGTGCAACTTACGAAAGAAGTTGTTCATGTAAATAGATACATGAGTTCTGATCCAGACACACATTTATAGGCATGTAAAACTTAGTGTGTAGAATAACGGTGCTGTGTATTGATACTTACCCCAAGTGTATCGTTCTTCTGTTTTAGATCCGGCCGTCGTCGCGGTACGCAAGAAACCCCGTAAGAACAAATAGACTATATGCCTAACACAGAGTTTCTTGTAACATGTTTGGGTGTGCTGTTTGATGCCAGAATCAAAAAATTATTTGTAGGACAATAAAAAATTACCCATACTACTAACAACATAACTTTTAAAATTATGTGCAGTTTCGGGCCTTACTACAGGCTTTCTTTACTTAGTATGTGTAAATGTGCACATTTGAGCCTATAGCAGAAAAGACGAGCAGATTTTTTAGTGGATTTCTCACCTCAAACTGGCACTGGCCATTACATTCACAAAGACCATTTTGCTGTGAAGAAAATTGTTACTGAATGGATAGTGTTTTTATGATGCAGTATTCGTTCGAATAACATTATTGTGTTTTTCTCTATACTAAAACCAAATGCGAATTTAATACATCGATCGTAATAGCGACCATCTATATAGTCGTTATGGCCTTTATCAGAATGAGGAAGACAGAACTTCCGGTACAATCTTTGAATATACCCGTGTTGAGAGTTCTGTCTTTGCTGTCTGTTGGTAAGTCATTGTGCCTTAATTTGTCGTTAAGTGTAGATGAGTGAATTGTATGTATAGTAGTGCAGTGTACTTGGTTGAGCCAGCAGCAAGTCCGCTGCACCCCCAGGCTTTCATTGTTCATTTTTCGCGTCGTCGTGGTATTTATTGAGTGTTAAAAAGCAAGTGGGCCCACCGGTGGTCACAGAACGGGAAGTTGTGGGATTTTCGGCGTCCGGAGTTGGCCTTCAAGCACCGCCAGGGTCAGTGAGCTTGGATCAGGACTGCGAAAGCCGCAACCGCCAGTGTTAGTGCCGACGCGGTCTGAAACTACTACAAAAAAAATTGTGCCTTATTTGCACCACAAAAGAGCTTACCCACTGCTAGGATGTACGGGACAATACTACTGGTTACCTTGCTCGGCTCTCTGCTCACTTCCGATTCGGCGTATCATAGAAATGTAGGGCGACCTGCCCCCACTCCAACCATCGGTACACCGGAGCCTCTCTTCCTCGCGCTTGTTCGCCTTTTACTCTAAGTTCTGCGCTGGACTTTACGCCACTTTCCGTGTAGGCGCTGTTGTCCGTTCTCGTTGTCAAGGTCGGCGTTTGTCGTTCTTTTGAATCGTCTGGCAGACGAAGCAACCTGAATTTCTTCGCAAACCTTAATTATTCGAATAATCTGCTAAACAAACGCTGACCGACGAACCATTCACGCGAACTGTGCTTCCAGTCCCTTATAGAACTACCGTCGCCATCGAGCACCACCCAAACAAGTATCCCAATTAAATGTTCCATTTCTTTGAAAAAAAGTCCATTGGGAGGGGTGCGTTAGCAATGATCGGGCGCTGACAACAACGCATATGCAAGAGCTCCTGTCGAAAGGCACTTGCCACTCGGTTTCTTGATTGGCACAGGAAGTTAACGTGGCTCCCCTCTCCTGCTCCGTTAGAAAGATCGCTTTTGCGACCGACTGTGGTAAGAATAGTAGTACCGCAACGCGCTCGTCGTCGCACGCCGACATCAGGCCTGCCTTTTACACCGCATCGTTCTTCCGTTTCGAATCCCCTCGACAATCCCTCATTCCTCCTTTCTGGCTTGCTTTTTTTAGAAAAAAACGTACTGAAGTCGACAACGGCCACTGTGGCACCGTCGATTGCATGTTACTTCAACAAGAGGGAGCCACTCGCACTCAATGAGGTTTGTAGAAACAACGCTACCAGAGGGGGGAGGCCCAGCTTGCGTGGATGTGTGTGAATTCTCGGCGCTGCATTCGCTCATACTGCGTCTCAGTTGCGACGAGCGCAGAAAAGGACTGCTTGACGGTGACGCGTGCACTGGCTCACCATCAATGGCAATCTTTGTGTATGATTGAAATTGGAAGGGCTCAATTACGTTTTGCCTTCAAAAATCCCTGGTGATCCTCAAGTGAGAAAGAAGCAGTCGTCGAAAGGTTACGGTGCATCAGAATGATCTTCGGGGAAGCGGTTGCATTCGATCGAAGGATCGAGTGCTGAACGCATTGCGAATGAATCGGCATTGAGATAGAAAGAAAGCAACAAACGTTCAGGAATAAGCGCATATAATAGCGTTACCGAGAAAGAACAAATCAAGAAATGACTAGGGGATCATGGCCGGAAAAGAAAATGCCTTTCTAGAGACTGACCATATACCATTTCATGCCGTCGATACTCTGCTGTGGCAAAGTGTCAAACCAGTCGAGCCAATCTGTGTATAAAACAAACCTTCTGCGGATACCCCCGGACGTACACTACAAAATTTTGCAGATGATCCAAGGCCACGACATTTTTGCCATGCTGGTCATGTTCAGTACATGCTCCTATGCTGTTACTAATTTTTGCGGCTGGACTTAATTAACTACGGTGGATTAGTGTAGCTATTAAAGTATGTTTGCTTACCTGTAATCCTAATAATCCAACCAGTTGCGCAAGTTGGCCTTGAAATAAGGCCTTTCTAATCAGGCCAACCGTATTGGTTGGCCTGATAGAACGTAATATACTGATAGTAATCTTGAAAGGCCCTTTATAGCATCAACTGCGATTTTACTAATAGAGGTTGGTCAACTTTTCACCACTGCGACATGAACCCTGGTACTTCTCTGACTGCCGTTAAAAATGTTGAAAATAAAGACATTGATACGAACAATCGCTCATTTACCAAGCCCTGAAATCACCATATCATTTGAGTCATTCGAACGATGTCGCCGAAGCATTGGGTGTCTTCTTATGCACTTCCCCTTGTAGAACTCCATGCTAATATTTATTAAATAATCTCGATATTTATTGAATAATCTCTCCATTGCTTTTTTTCTAGGTCGGCTTTGCGGACCACCAATCTGATACCTTTGCTCACAACCTTTTTTCGGTCTAGAAAGTTCCCTATCTGAAGCTCATAATTGTGCAGTTCCCCCCTCGGATAGCGTGCTTGCTATAATTATATTTACCGCCCGAATGAGCTCGGTGAGTCCTCTGTCAAATAGCGTCGTATCCTCGCTTTACTTTGTCTTCACGTGCCGCTATGTCGACCGATTTTTTCAACAAATGTGCAAGATAGTATTTGACTATCGAAACAAGCATCCACAAACGTTTTAGGTTTTACGCCGGAACTGCATCAAGCAGGACTGACATTCAGGTTTTGTTACCATAGAAGTGAACAGAACAACAAGGGAGCACGAAGTGGAAAATAGTGGGACAGTAAGTGAATATAAACATACAGAAATCAGAGCACGAATATTTAAATTTGGAATGCAATGTGATTGCCTGGCACTGCTACAAGATAACCGGCGAGGTATGATGGTCGCGAGTAGGCGGTGCTCCGGTACTCACGTGGTCGTGGTCACAACAACAGCTTCCAGTCTCCTACAGAATCTTGCCCTGTGGGGATGGGCTACGCAATGGCATAGAAGATTGTGTGCAACAAACCCTTGCGTCCATGGCTGGCTTCCATAATGTCTGAGGGCCGATTGCCCCTATGCGCTTTTTAGCTGCACCACATACCATTATCGTGTGCTACTGGAACACAAACGCAGACTACGCATATTGCACTGCCAACAGCCCCATGAAGTAAAAAGGCCCAGGACTCTCGATGTCATGTGCTTTGCTACCATTGCTTGTGCGATAAATCTTGCCCCCTTTCCGCAGGAACTAGGGAAAAACGGACTGGCGTGGCCGACTGTCACCTACTCCGCCATGTTGCTCAACTACTACTATTCTAGAAGTGTTACTGATACCGTTGCTGTGTCCCTATCGCTGTAAGTACGATTCTACAAGCTCCAATGCAAAGAGAAGCACCAGCGACGGCAGCCACAGCCCGCCATGAAAAGATGCGGAGGTTGTCGCAGTTGTTCTGGTGTAGCCATCAGTAGCAGAGGAGAGTTGCCCGAAGTAGCTTCTGCTCCTGCTGACATGGCCGTCCGCAGCAGTAAACCTAGCGATCCGCCTGCCAGCCCACTGCCAACCCTGAAAAACACGACTACAAAGAAGGCTATAAGTCAGCGTGACGAATGCTTATGCTTTCTTTTCGGAAGGACTGGAGTGTAGCGGAAAATGAACTTCACGAGCGGCTGGTGTAGATCGAGCAGATAGATAGCAAGCGACAATCGCTAGTCGCCAACGATGTTACTGCTACAGATGGTGCGTATATTGCGTCGTATATTATGTATCCTATATTGCTTGTTTCGTAGCAAAGTGTTGCGTGGGTATCTCTCCTTTAATAGTCGTCGCTGCTTGAAGGTCTACAGTTTATGAACAGACCGTCATAGCAAATGCGGACGGATAGTCAGTCAAGGAGAGCAGTAGAGAATACATATAGAGAATATTTAATAATAGTAATGATATTGTAAGTATACTTAATTTAAAGCGATGTGAGCAACCCGCCAGCCATCGCCACCACCCGCTCAAAAGAAGTCGAGCTTTTAACCGAAGTGACAACCTTCGACCAACCGCTTTATTGATTGTTGTTATTGTTGCTCGTTATCATGTGCCAAGAGGACCCCCCCTCCAAACCCGATATTCCTCTTTCACTTTGCCCTACAATTAAACGCTGCAGATTTTCGAAGATGGCGAATCTTAGTTTAAAGATACAATCCAATCACAACATTTCTTAATTATAAATGCTACATCTAACAGCAAGAACAAGAGGAGCTCTCTTGCTTTACTCCATATTTTTTCACGTTTCGGTGGTTTTCGATCGGTGAGGCTTCTTAACCCACGCACGCTGTCGCCTTCAGTTGACACATGACGCCATCGGCGCTGCTGTAGTCATACTCGTCGCTATCATTTTGCCGTCGATTCTTTCTTCAGTCCTTCGACGTCGTTTGGTCGTTGCCAATTGTTAATACAGGGATTGTTACATGCACTAGTACCGCTCTTAAGTTTACCTGTTTACGGCTTCGAGGCACAGACAAGCACACATAGACAGGATTAGATGTACAGATGCAAGGCATTATACAGGTAGTTGAAAGAGGGCAAGGCAAACCCGGGGCCATCGGAAGTCACTGATGCGAGCGCAACCTATATCGAAGCGGCTCACTGTCGGCAGTCGGTGGTGTGGCGTGTGGATTGAGAGGGATGGCATAGAATAAGCAGAAGCGTCAGAGTCCGAGTAGAGCTAATGGGACTTCGCTGCAGTGGAGGTTCGATCGTTGCACCGGGTTGGACGTGTGGGGTAACGTGCAACTTACAGGCGGAATTTCTTTAGAGGAAGGGGGGCTACGCGCTCAAATACGGCGCTGCGATCGAGAATGGCAGAGCTGTTGGCGATGTGGGTTTGATGGAGAACCACCGAGGACGTTGGCCTTGGTATTTCGTAGTGGCCCTGCAAACTCCAGTTGTTCGGTTGATCCACCGACAAACAACCCTCACTTCCGTCGGCCCAAACGGGCTCCGCTTCGCGTACATGATAAATCGGTCTTCCGTGGATGAGTGTTTAATTTCTCAATTCATTTTTCTTTCTTGCAGACTCCATGTGGCCCATCCGTGCGTTTGTTTCAAGCGTGCTGAGTTCTATTTTCTCTCTCTCTGTCTTCTTTGTTCAATCGCTTACAGTCCTTAGCGTCTTTTCAGTCTTGGCTCTTCGTTTCTTCCTTACGTCAGCCTTACGCGAGCCGGGTAAACGTCAAGCCACCCATCACTTGGCTGGCGGCTGGGATCCAAGACTCCGTTATGTCCCCTCCGTGCCACTATACGTGCCCCAAAGTCTCTGGATCTCAGTTTCAATTGAGAGGACAGACCTCATCAGACTTCGCCTTGAGCTAGAAGTGGCTGCGAACCCGAAGCAGCCAGGGTTTTTCTTCTTTCAGGTCCACTTGGCGAAGAAGCGGCGCCTTAGATGGGAGACGAAGTGGTTTGTGGGAAAATTGGGGCGGATGGCGGAGGGCAGCAGGAGTGGCAGCGTGCTTCATGCCGAGAGAAGTAAGAAAATTCCAAACACGCTAAGGGAGAGAGACTGATAGCCTACAGCAAGCGGGAGAGCAATTGGAAGAAAGAAGCGGAACAGCTTGTCGCTCTCTAATGAGGAGCAAATTAATTTCAGCAGTTCCAGTCAGACTCCACTCTTACAGTAGGTTCCATAGCTGGTCGACTACAACAGCAGCAGCAGTAGGAGAATTCCCGAAATCAAGGAGACAAGTATCGTAGATGTCGGGGCTGGGTTACTTAGTTAGGACCGAATCAGCCTATGTTATTCGTTTCATTGGGAGTAATTGCGGTCTGAGAGATAACATATTTGACGTGTGTGGTAATGTTGTTCTTCAAATGTCAAATGAAAATTCAGTTACGACGCGAAGATGTGAGTCAAATACGAGTCTACCATAAAACTCAAACTTTGCTAATTAAAAGTCGCTTCATTCTACATCTGTTCCTTTACAAGGAAATGACCAAGGTACTATGCACATGACAAAACGCTTTGCACAGTACAATGACAATTTGCTAGTAGGCAATTATCCGTGTATTAAGGCAATCCTTCTAGCTAATACGACCTTTAGCGATTCATACCCCACCAGCAACTCGTGCTGTCCGACCTCTATCTACAAAAAATACAGATTTCGTCGGTTAGGATCGGCCCGACAGGCCCAGAGTCGATACCGCTACGACGATTTGTATAAATAGCTCGGCGATGAATAAATAAGCTAGCTGGCATTGCTGCCTGCTTTTCAGCCATATCCAATTTATTGGAAGCAAAGTACCTATAGCCGCAACAGCACCCCCCTGACTCCCTGATTCCTAACAAGCGCTACTGAATGCCACCAGCATTTAGACACTTCCTCAACGACGTACATTCTGCCTTGATATAGCCTAGAGCCTGGCTGGCCTAGCACCTCTGTCGGCAAAGCTGCTGGTGTAACTGTCCTCCAGCTTTCCTAACGGTTGTCAGGAACTTGGCTCATAATTAACGATAAGCTCCAACTTGGGCAAGCTCTTTGGCAGGTCAGAGTCACCGACACAGCTAGCCCCTCATTAGCCCAGTGGGGACGTCGACCGATAACTACCCCGACCGAACATCGTTTACGGTCGCACCTAGTTTGGCCATTAAGCTTGCACAGTTCTTTTGTTGGAACTACTGAACGATTCTCCCGAGGGTCCAAGCTTAGGAGGTCACAACAGAGCCAATCCCGATTCAGTAGAATCAGCTGTCGTAGTCGATGTTCCACTTGTGAGACATGTCCGTGCCTTCAGCCAAAGCAGTACCAGACCAGCAGGGCCTTACCGGCGCAGGGTTTGGAAGTGTTTCAACTCTGCTTAGGCTTTGTGCTACTTTGACTTCCGCCGCCTCTTTCCGTTTCTTACAAGGGAAAAGGGCCGCTTCCAAGGGCGCCGAGACGATTTGCCATTGTGACGCCATGTCTTGTGCTCCACAAAGTGACAATAGCGTCGGTCTAGGTTGTCTACTAAAGATCCAACCATGAAGGGAAATAAATGGCTTGGTTGAAACTGCCTAACACTGGCGTTAATTGAAGCAGCTATGCTAATGGTTAGTTACATTATACAGTCAAAATCTTTCTACTAAAGTCTTTTTTATATGACGCTCCAGTTTTACGGGTCCATGTATTGGAATCTGAGGCATGTAAGTAAGCCATAAATTTGTCTACTCCGGAAGTACACTTGCATGTCCGACTTCCCGTTATCACCAGCGTTTATTAGCAGCAGTATCACAATGGTTGTTGCATTGAGGATACAATGCCGGCCGCGGTGTCCACGTGTCTAGGAGTCTTATTTGACTTTTTATGAAGTTCGCTTTGCTTAGATCGCCCACTTAGCTCATTATTGCCACTAAAGCTTTTTTTGCCTAATCCTAAATGAGTGCACCTAACGGCCGACGGTGGTTCTTCGCTTTAGCGTCAGTGGACCGTCGTTAAGAAATGCAGTCACTTCCTGTCTCTGTATGTAGCATGGCATCTCCAGCCCAGCGATCCAACAGAGGTCTACCGCAGCTGTACCGCTGCTTCTGTCTCTATGAGATATTTACCACGGTGTCACTGACAAAGGTCACCAATGAGCATCGGGGCCTATCGCGGTTAGCGGCGTCGCGTTCCAGCAGCAAATCACCGTGTATTATAATTCCGACCGATTGTTCGCCTGCCTAAAGCCAGTTGTTAGCTGTATTATGCTCGCCCACCTTAACTTAGACTTAGCTCAGACTGACTGGGTAACTAGAACGGTAGGAACTACCCCGTTATTCCGGCGTTGCGAGTACAGCAAATCGTGCCTGGCGTTGCCGGTCGAGTGCTTGCAAGCGACAACCGCGACGTTATCTACGTCGTGTGCGTTTGTGTATGTTCGAATGGAATTCGGTCGTGGAGAGCTTCGTTTAAATTCGGCTGGTTTAGTCACGCAGAGGGTTGGTGCTTGGTTAGATCTGAAGGGAAAACGGAGTGAACGTTGGAAGACGACTGGTAGCAATGGGAGTGGAGAAGCTAAAGTGGTGTAAAAGGGGGCTGAACTCTTAGGGCATTGCGACGGCCGTCTGCTACTTGCCAGTGACTAGCGGAAGGAAGGATCATCGGCGCTGAGGAAAAAGCAGACTCATTAAATGATACGGCTCTGCTACTGCTCTTGCTGCTGCTGAGGCTACACGGCAAGGGACTGCTAGGCGCTAGTCAGTATCCGATAAATCTACTTTTCTTATGCTCACCCACGCGCCCGTCCGTCCGCTATTTCCTTCTATGATTATTGAGTCACTACAGTTTTTCTTCTCATTTGTTTTCCTTTTTCATCCGCCTCAGTTCTGTTTTTCTTATCGTCGCTGTTGCTAGCCGATGCCGCTCCCTCCGATTACGTCGATCAACTGTACGTGTCCTGCGGCTCTCCTACAAAGCAGAACTAAAGACAATACAAGGACCTCACCGTTGGTGGATTTCCGAGGCTCTTCATGCCAGGAATGGGAGGGCATTTCCATAGCAGGCAGACTTGGCCGCACAATAAACAGGTCGAAACAATATTGCTGTTACAAAGCTGCAATCTCCGAAATGCTTTGGATCTGGCCACGGACATCCTAGTCCAGCGCCAAATAGGAACAAAGAGAAAGAGAGACTCAAGCTATGCAACTGTCTCACCTCTGAGTTGATCACTGCACACTAGTCGTGTGAGGTCGCAAGCTATAACGTTTCAATGGTAACAACGTGAGTGGTGACGATAACGGTCATTATGAGAGGAAACACGTATAGGAGAGCCCGATCAATCTCAAAGCGTGGAGTATTATACAGAACCATGTACGGACAATTGTTACAATGGATTCGAACCTAATCTACATATGTATGTGCGAGTGGACGAACACAACGAAACATCACGCTAGAGTTTGAGATGTGGACGAAAGAGACTTTTTTTTATTTAGTGTTAGCAACAATATCGACTGAGCCTAAGCGTAATAGGATGGCATAAGAGTAGAACAGCGTAACGACAGGGGCGGGATAGTGCTGCTACTAAAGCTAGTTCTTTTTTCTAATCATTCAAACACTATTGTGATCCTTTCAGGTCAAAGTTTGGGATACGGATTCGTGAACTACGTTCGCGCTGAAGACGCCGAAAAGGCCATCACTACTCTCAACGGACTCAGACTACAAAACAAGACGATCAAGGTAAGTTCGTTTATAACAAGCGGTCGGTCTCGGCCACGTTTGACAACATCCAATACAAATGAGTTCAGAGTAGAAAATAGCAAATAACAAAAGAACATACATTATTATAATTATACAGATCAGACCTCATGTTCCCTATACCCCCCCCCCCCCCCCCAAGACGTCATGATTTAATCATTGACTAATTCTATCATAATGGATAGCAGAGAGTAGAAATAGTAGAGAGTAAATATTATGCTTTAATTCAACCACACCTGTAAAATGGGCATTAATGTGTAAATTTTGGAAAGCTGAATACTGGGTTATGTTATTGATTCGCCAAAAGCTCATAAGCTACATAATGGTCCTAGCAAGGACCGTAAACGTAGCAGGCTTCCACTCCCCTACTCGAATGACTGGCACCACAAGAAAGGTCTTCATTTGCAAAGGTCGTGCTGGTATAGGGTAATCCTACTGGTATTGTCAGCTTTATCTTTCTACCCCACCTTGTAGCCTATCTTTACGATAACAAGCTCACGATATTGAATCAGCAATGATGAGGCCAGTGGCTTGCTGAATGTAGTTGGATGATAGCAACGATGTGAGACCTCGCTTCTTCCTGTGTTCCAATTTACCCCTATCTCATATTGCGCCTAGTCTACAAACCGGTTTCGGAATAAACCCACAACCGCCTAGAGGCTGATTGCAACTGCTGCGGCATTGTCCGAGACTCCTGCGGAAGCAGATCCGGCGTAAACACTTTCTATGTAAGCATGTAGCTTAACCACCTTTGACTGGGGGCCCGTCCGCTGATTCTGATTGCTCGAATACTGTTTAGGCCAGACCAACTAAGTCTAATCTGCTGTCTACTCTATGCTGCAGGATGCAGCTAGCCGAACTGGATAATGCAATCGCGCCTTGCAAACGCACTTCGGTGCGATGGGAACTCCCGGAGCTCGTTAGGAACTCGTTCTTTCTCTTTTCATTCTCCATTCTTCTTCATCGCCAGAGAATATCGTCGCCATTGCTTCTGTTGTCGCGCTCTGGATGCTGGGCTTGTTCCTGCGCCAGGCAGGTCTTGTTTGCTTTCGCTAACCATAGTTTGAGGCGGCCTGCCCTTAGAATCGTAAGTTTCGCACGAAAAATAGCGGCGTTCATTGTCTACTGTCAGCAATCACATAATTAGGTCGTCGCAACTAAGACCAAGTGACTGTATATTGCCTCTTACTCTTAAGAAATAAGATGGCCCAGGATGTCGAGGAGTTTGCAAGGTGCCGCGAGACGAAGTAACTGCTTTGTGGAGCGGACAAGTTTGGTGATGATGATGATGATGATGATGATGATGATGATACTAACACCTCATAATTGAAGCGATATGGACCAGGTGAAGGTATCAAAACAAACATATAAAATAGATGCGCCTTTTACTGATCGAACGCATAAGCGGTTTTAAGCCAACGTTAAAGGGTGGAAGTGGGATATGAAACTGCGGACAAGGATCAGATGTGGCCTAGCAGCGGCTGTAAATACAGCATTTGGCTGCAAGCAGAAAGATAGATCAAATTTTAGATACATCGTCCTTACGCTCATATATGTTGAAAACGGACCGTTGGTATGCACACCGCTACCTCTTGTCTTAGTCCAGCTTCAACGTTTGCTCACTACATAGTTAACATATTACCTAATATATAATGTAGTAACTCTACGCCTGTAGAACCTGTTCTGTTTATTCCCTTGTACTTACTCCGGCCCACTTACTTGACTTGGCTAAAGGTTCTCTTCAGTAATAATAGGAATCATCGCTAGGTCTCGAGCTCTCCCACGACCCGCATTACCCATCAGTAATTTTCGGTAGGATCCCAAGCCGTTGGCGCAGAACGTCATAATCGTCATAGTCAAGCAGAGTCCGCCAGGGGAACCAGAGTGCTGACTGAGTGGGATCAGCGAGATAGCAATTACGGCAAGTGCCGACTCACTATCGACAAGAGCCCCCGTCTGAGGTGCCAGAGCATCGTGGCGTGAGACCATTGCTGGAACTGGCTCAGCCAATCTACCGTAGCAGTGATGGCATGCAATCAGCAACCTTCTACGAGGCTGTAGGAGTCTGCTCCTGGTCCCTCGTCCCTGTTTGCCCTTTGATTCCCGACGTTCGTCATCCCGAAGAAGAAACAACACTTCCCTATGTATGACGACATCGACAATGACAGCCCTCACCGTCCGCGTTCAACCAAGCCGCCATGGTTTGTATGATCCGCTTGCTCACGTTTCGGTAACGGCAACAATGGCGGTTATCGAGTGAAGTCTTTCCTTCGGGAAGAAGAAAGCAGCACAGTATGTGCAT
The DNA here is from genome assembly GCF_002532875.2 of Varroa jacobsoni. Classification (NCBI taxonomy): domain Eukaryota; kingdom Metazoa; phylum Arthropoda; class Arachnida; order Mesostigmata; family Varroidae; genus Varroa; species Varroa jacobsoni. The sequence continues at coordinate 61,673 of NW_019213236.1, read as the reverse complement.
CTTTGCTGATTATGCTCTAACTACTCGCTGGCGTGGTACCCATCGATCCCACGTGTAAGAAACGAGCACAAAATGCACAAGACGAACGTTTATTCCTTTTCGAGCTCAGTTTAGCACAAGAAGATTATGACAGCAATTCTCGTTACTGAGCAACGGTGAACCACTAACCTTAGTTTCCACCCGTGGCAAAGATGATCACCGCAGTCACCTCCGCTATAAAAACGTATTCTGTTCTGGAGGTGAAATGACCTTCTGGAGTACAAATTTTAGATCATAATTCGCCAGTGTGCCCAACGGACTGTATATTGTCTAAAAGATAGAATTGGTTCTTATATATATATATATATGTTCGATATATAAATATGCAACTTTCTTTAGTAGACTATCAGTTAAAATTGATGTATTACATCCTTTCTTTTGAAGCAGATCCATATATTCGTGGTCTCCTAGCAGAAGAATTCTTAAAAACTAAGGCCTGCAAAGCCGTACTATCGATGATAACTAAGAGCTGTTAGTAAACGGTTCCATCAGAACGAGAAAGGTAACTAGCGGACCAGGTCCGGCCCCTTTCTTCCACACGAGAACACATACCATATTCCGCCAGCAGGCTCGGCGAATGAAGTTAAATAAAGCGAACGACACAGGTAGGACATAGCGCATAGGCCAGCATGCTCCCCTTCCAATAAGCACGGCTAGTTTGGCACAGAAACTACGAAGGAACATGAGCCTGCGCGACCTGGCGGTAAGGCCTCAGGCAAACACCTAAAGATAAACACAAAAGTTGACAGAGCGGCACAGGAACCAAGGGCTAAACGATAAGGTGCTGCGTCTCTGCCTGCCATCTCGCTGCTTAGCTCTGTTTCTTTGGCTTTTGGCTACCCTTCACCTAAATGGTCCCATCGACGAAAAATCGCAAACCGGTGAATCTTTCTGGTTATGTCCCATTAAATTATCTCTCCTGCTTCTTCTGCATTTTGCTCTCTGTCGTTTTTATTTCTGTCATAATTTCGTTTCAGTGCTGATTACCTACGATATTTATACCATGAAGAGTAGCAGCTTCAACGAAAGCGACGATGAGGACCACCAATTGTATTTGTATATATAATAATATTATAATCATCTTTCTAGCACAGGTCGGATGTTATACATCTGCGGGCACACGGCCTCATTAAGTGGAGCTAAACGTATAGGTCACTAGCGTAAAGCGGCGGCGGCGGGCTGGATGGATGACCATTGATTGTTTCTATTTGTTTTTTTTTTTTTTTCGAAATTAATGTAAAACGGTACTTGGCTGCTAGGGTAGTCGCTACCCTTTCTGCGATCATATCTGTAGTAGTCACAAGTGGTAACTGGCAAAGCAGAAGGAAATAGTTTTGCTAGGCAATAGTTCGCGTTAGCCGGCTCCAGTGGCGACGACACATGGCGATTAGCTGTACCAACTTCTCGTTGCGAAAGACGGCCAAAGGCATCGTGGTGCTACACCGAGAATGTTGTCGCAAGAAAACGTACGAAGGCCAAATGTTCATATGTAGTCTCTATCTTTTACATGTTTCATATTATAATGAATTCAACTGCGTTGCCGTTTCGATCAGGGAAACACAATTGCCTGTTTAGCAGCCATATTCCAGCCCATATGTGGATTCCTACTCACGCAACGATAGGAGATGAGGTATAACTTCAGTTTGAAGCCACCATGAGAATGCACCCAGCTGCGGGACGCTCTGCATAGCCCTCGCTTCTGTCTATGTGTAGTTAAAGCATATATTTGAATCGAGCACCGAATGGGATCTAATTGCTGAGAATGCTCTGAATGTTCAAACTGTACTGGACGCCTGGCCGAACGCTAGAAAACACGTGAACTAAAGAAAAGGCCAGTCTGAAGAGACGGTATAGAGAGTACTGCTGCAATTGCTTGCCAGTTTACCCCTCGGAGTTCTCCACGTTGTCGCGACTGACCCGTTTATTAACTAGTAGCAGCGACTGTTCGTCCGAAATCCCGTCGTTCGTATAGTGCGGCTAGCAGAAATAGCTAATAGAACGGCCGCTTCATCAGATCCCTTTGTTAGATCTCGACGGCTGAGGCTAGGCGACATCAATCTGCGTACTTCTATTATTTGCCGCTCTCCCACCTATTCGCCCTGTCCGCTTACTCCTCAGCACCCAATCGATTTGCCCAATCAGCCTGCTGAGTCCTTTATGCTTGTCTGAGGTTCCGTTTCCGATCAAGAGGGCTTTTAGAGCTATTTCTACGCTCACTTTTAGCCTGGCAGCTTGAGCGGCGACTGCTGCTAGTGTCTGACATCTAACGATGAATGCAGATACACTTGGATTGAACCCCAAAGCAACAGATTATGTTGCCATGGCTGTGTGAACCTACCTAGCATTGTGAACTACTGCTTTTTTGCGCAGGCTCTTTCCAGCTACACATGAGATGAACTTCAATGCTTCTTTTGTGGCAAGTAGCCGAGGGTAATGAACAAGGGGCTAAATACGAAAAGACAAAAGAAAGAGATGAGACAGTTTAAATATAGATACTAGATTACTGTTTCTCTCTTACTGTTTAATCCGCGTCGTCCTTAGCTCTCGTGTTAGCATTACTGTGCTCGGTGTATTTGGACGCCGTTAAATTAAAGCGTCGCCTCCGCTATTCGTGACTAACCAATTTTCAGTCAATGTGTACTTTGTATATATTCGTTCGTTACCGAACGTAGCGAACGTTTCCGCTGCCACCGTTTGTTCAACCTGTTTCCAGACTCGTCTCTTAGGGGAAGGCCCGCTGTTGATCAAACCTGGCAATACTGATTCTCATTACATCCGCATAACGGTAACAGCAACGACAAAAGCCAATAACAGCTGACTGTTTCCGATTATCGTATTCTGTCCTAGTCACCATAGGATGCGAAATATGGTATTACGGGGCATAGCTCTAACGTATGAAACGCGACCGCTGAAACGCGCGAAGAAGGAAAAATAGAAAGAGGCAATTCGGCTGCTTTTCGCTAGCTACTCATTTGATGGTGGTCCTTTTGTTCTGTAGAAATACTTCTAAATTTTAATGATTTTTAGGACGATTACAATAGCCATCTGGTGCTGCCACCGCTGTTGCTTTTGTGACAAACATCGTCTCGTCTAGGTTAGGGGCTGGCGGTACTTTGACTGTATCAGCAGCAACTGCATACGCAAGAGCTGCTCTATGATGGTATGAGCAAGCGGATGGTGGAAAATTGACTGGGTGCTAAGCAAGTTGGGGAAACGACATGAGTCATCGGCGTTATAACTACCTATGTAGGCGGTAAGCGGCCGTAGCTTCGAACGGGAGGTTATATAATCAAACGTCGGGTGGTGTTTGTCGGCGCTTTTCAGTCGGTTCCCTTGGCCATACGTGTAGGTTTTGACCAGGTTCAGAGAAGGCAGAGCCGCCTGCCTGCCTGCCTGCCTGCCTGCCTGCCTACCTACCTCCAAAGCCTTCGTTTCGTTTGTTATTTCCCTTAAATCGTTCGAGGCGCGAACACCCTCCCCGGCCAGTTGAGTCGTGCATAGCTAAGCTACAGCCAGCTCTCGGCCATCAGTCCCTGCCTGCCTTGCCTTCGTGCGTAGCTCATGCCCGCCGTTAGCGCTAGATGTACAGCAAAGATAGAGCGGCTTCCCTTCGCTTTGAATAGAATTTGGCCAATTTCCGTTTCGAGTTTATGAACGAAAGAAAGCGGACTGGCACGCCAGTTGGTTAGTTGGTTTGCTAAAGAACAAGCGGAGGGCCAGAAGATGGAAGAAAGAAAAGGGTATTAAGTGAGGACAAAACCTGTTATTGCTGTTTCTGCTGCTGAGGGGGGCGCTGCTTGTGCAAGTATTCAGGCGAAAAGGGCTACAGAGTGAGAAAGTTAGATATATATAGGGGGATGGTCGAATGCCAGTGGCCGTAGTCCTTGTGGAACAGGGCAACAATGTAGGGAAATAAAGATGAGAGCTTGTGAAGGACTGCGAACGTTTGGGAGCAAAAGCGGAAGGGCAGCCGAATAGAAGCAGCAACAAAGATCAGATCTCGAGTTTCTTCTTCGGCGACGGCATGAAACTAGAACAGAAAAAAAGGGGGACTGGGCGAAGAGGGTGAGCCGGGAAAAAAGGAAATAGACGGCGATGTGGATTTTTTACTTTGCCACTAACACTTATGGCTGCTCGTGCCATTGCCGCTCCTGCGCAACAGAAAAAATGAAACAGCTGTGGTACTTCACCAATTCAAAAATACCGACCGCTACTAGATATTGCCCCAGGGGCTTTTCTAAAGGGAGCGTCCAATGCCAATACCATATAACAGATCAGATCGGTGTCAGTTGGTCACCGGCAACAACAAAGGAAGCGAAAACGACAGACGTGACTGGATATTTTGTGCCAATTCCTTTGGGATATGTGTTCAGTTTAGAAAAAATTTCGACTTCAATAATGCTAGTATCCTTCACCCATAGAGCAGTCATCGGACCTCTTGCTCTGCCTTGGAATAAAAATAACTTACTCTGAGAACAACAAGTACTCGTCGCGGAGGATGTACTATATCATAGTATTTATTATTAACGTATTTGCTATAGGTGCTATATATAAATATATATATATATTAATAATTGCTTCAGTTGCTATTCCGTGTTTATTATTAGTGCTCAAAATAACAAGCGAGAGCAAATAACAACAAGGACGCCAACAAGAGATCCCAGTGACGTGAAAATACTTGTTTAAAAGGCGTCTGCAACTAGACGGTACTCGAGTATAAAGGGGCATATTTCGAGAAAGAAAGTGGCGCCAGCAAAAGCGCTTGCACTACAGAGACTGAAACCGAGGCGTATATATATGAAGATAGTCTGACCATTGGGCATCATTTGCTCTGTTTTTGTCGTTATGCGTCAGTTTTTCTTTTCATCAGTGTAGAAAGTCTGCTACGTGTGTTTCTTACCACGTTTTTATTAAAGAGACCGAATCGGTGGCTTTCCCGTTGCCGTCCGCTACAGCGTTCACCTACCGCCATTAGGTTCTTGCTGGTGCCATTTTTTTTTTTGGTAGTTTTTTGGACAGTGGTAGATTATATGTGACTACGCGTTCTCCAACCATGAAAATCTCCATGGGCCATGGGTAGTGTGGAGCTGCTAAAACGTTCTATGAACCTTTCTGTTTCTGTGAGCTCTTCCTGACCTTGTAACTTCTACCTGGTGCTACTGCGGTGGCTGACTGAGGCCTCCCATATGTTGGTCCGTCATATGTGGTCGGACCTAATATTATCGTATCTGCCAGAAAAACCATTGCTGCTGCCGTTATCACGGCCAATTACTTCGGCGAGTCTTCATAGATGATACAAGATCCTCACCATCGTGCTCGGTTCCAGAGTTGTCGAGTGCTGCCTCGCAATAGGGCAGGAAGACAGTGGAAGGTTCAAGCATTAACCCGAGAAAACGGGTTGGGATCGCTAAAGAACACGATGTAGAGACTAGCCTAAACTGTTGCTGATGCAGCCACATACTTTCAAATTTCTTTCACTGTCTTCACGTCCTAAATTACGTTTTGCACGTATTACGACAGAGGAAACTGATCGCCGTTTGTTTGTCTTTTACCTCATCAATTGTACTTGGGTCATTATATTAATCTTATCTCGGTCAACGGCACTCCAACTTAACCTTGATTCTTTCTAACGAAGTCGCTTTATGTATATATAAAGTGACCTTGTTCTCATCACCAACAGTTCCCTAATCACAGTTACACGCTCCACGCCTACGTAGCATACACGTCAAAGCCTTTAATTATTATTCTAAAACCTTGTTTCTCGTATCCAGCGGTATCTTTCGTACTTGTTTTTTGGTCGTTGTAGATTGCTACTCGATCCAAGTTTGTATCTTTTCCGCATTCCATCTGTAGTTTAATTTCCAACTGTCTACTATTCTTGGGGAATTTATGCAACTCGTTCTGTCTGCTAAACAAGGTACGACACATACTATACCACGTAACTGCTCCAACCAAAGCCCAACTGTCATTATATTAGTGTATTGTGTGGGATAGATACTGTCTTTTTTCTACTAGCAGGAAGGAAAAGCCGGGAAGCGCCTGAAACTGTGGTGTTAAAATCGACGCTCCACGGTCCGATGTTCCATTGATACCCAGCACATATGTTTGGACCTCATGAGCCCTATAGCAGTCACTCGGCATGACCAGGCCTGCGGCGTCTTCATTAGTCTCTCCTGTATTTACTGCCTCTTTGCTCTAGTTTTCTATGTTCTTTGTCTAACCTACTCCTCATTCGGTGCTTACTCGCTTTCGTCTAACTAGCCTTTTAGCAAACTATCACTATCCAGTTAGTTTGTTGCCCTTCCATCTCTGGCCTCTTCTTTGCTCGCATACAATATCTATACGAACACACAGACCTCCGACAGCTGGCTGAGGGGTATAGCATTGCTATGAATCAACCACAAGGGCCCAGGGAACACAGGCTGTGGAAGCCGAAAGGGCCAACACTGATGTTGAGACCGATGACGGCGGTGTTGCCGCGCTGACACCTTATTTGTGTAGATCTGCTGATGATCCTGGAGTGCGCTGTGCATTGTTGCCGAGCGCGTTCCCATGTGCCTTTCAAGTTGGATCTGCCCCGCCTCCACCGAGCTTACGGCTGCTTCAGCAAAAGCCACAACTAGAGAATTATCGGAAGCAGATGCGAAGGGCAGTCAGTGGAGCGAGGATTCCGCGGGTAGCGGAGCCCAACGATGCCAACCAATGGAAGATGCGAACCGGGAGGACAGTACTGCCGTTGTTGTACAGCATACGCAAGCAACGGCGGACATAGCAGTGGCGCGATGTGTACGTGCGAAAGAAAAGCAATAGCAAAAAGCGTAACGCGAATTGCAAGTAATTTGCTGGGGAAAAGAGACGCTGTTCAGCTTTGAGATTCTTCTGCGATCGCGTTGAGCTTTGGGACGTGCCGCAAATGCAATAGGGTGAACGAGAAGGCTTTGAGCCTATCGATCATTTTCATTGCATTTTATTCGATTGCTCTGCTTTATGTTATTGGTTTGCCGTTGCCTTTGCCACGGCTGAAGCTGCTGCTTACCAACTGCAAGATACGAGGTGGATGTTTGAAAAGCTGTCTGAAGGGCTGGCTGCGTACGGTTCTGACTATTCCTGCTGCCGCTGCAATTTTTCCTGTCCATGCTGCTGCCGCGAGCGGAATTGGCTGGTAGCGAATCAAGAGGTGAAATCGGGCTTATAAGAAGCCGGCAGTTCTAAACGGGTGGGGGAGTACAAGCAGACTGCAGCGTCGGCTACAACAGTGGCGACGGCAACAGAAGGCAAGAGAGCGGTCATCGAATATTTGGCGAGTGAATTGAGGAGATCGCGTCGACATCAATTTTTGCAACACGCTCAGAGTACTCTCTGCGCTGTACGCAGCAGGGACATTGCTGTGATTATGGCGGTAGGACATAAACAAGCGAAGACCCCTCTCTTCAGGCTCTGGCAGGTCTAATGATGCGTCCGGAGGCGAAATCAAGCGATCCAGGCCCAACCGGGCCAAATGCTGTCAGGGATGCCGCTGACGTAGAAGAACAGCCTATAGAGGTGATAAGAATTGCTCCCTCTTTCTCCAGTGAACAGGCTTAGGGGCATCGACTGTTGGGCCGCTGATAGTAGCAGTCGAAGCAGCACGATGACCACAACGGGCGCGACAGTGCGTCGATCTTCTATGCTATAATAGACGATAGCGGTCGGGCCACCGATAACCATCGACAGGGACAGAATGAGAGACGAACTGACGAAATCAGGATAGGTAGGCTATCGGAAGCTGAGTAGACCAAGCATGAGGGAAGGATATCTGTTAGCCTATGTAAAAAGAGGCATAGAACAACCGATCGCAGCAGCAAACCCAAAGTGAGTCCGTAGCTTTTGGGGGCAGTGAGGGCGTAGCCATCGGGATGGTACTTCCTTCGCAAAACTCTGCCCTTATTGCCGGTTTCTTTGTAACCACCTGGAGGTTTGAGCAGGAGGATGTATTCTGACAGGAATAAAATATTTGCTCACGCTGAGGTAACTATCGAAAACATCGGAAATCACCCCAGCGAGGTCCCACTGTCGGAGCGGGTCGTTGGAGTTGTTTTATTGCAAGAACGAGGTGTGTAGAGGGTGCGAGAGAAGCGGAGAGACGAAACGAATTGACCCGCCGGTCGGACAAAAAGCACCGGCCACAGCATGAAGTAACACATGGTATCTACGGGTAAGAATTTCTGTTTGCTTGCCAAACTCGCTTCGTGTGGGGGTTTCTAAATGTCTTCTCTGCCCATGTTTTGATATCATATCCATTTCTTGTTATTCTGCCTACGATACCTAAGCACCGTTTCGTTCAAGTGCCGGTATCTAGTTTCAGCTCAGCTCTGTCGTAACCAAAACTCCAAAGTTTCTAATAAATTTTAGATAAAGTTACGTGATAAAATCCCACACTGGCCCATAATAGAATAGTGTGAGATACAGAGATTTCGACGAGAGCGCAGTGTGGTTATATAATGAATTTATATGGAACAGTCTAGCACCTAGCTTTTTTTCTGAACACGACAGCTACTATCGATTCATTTATCAAAACAGAGCTGCGTTTCGAGGTATTTGATGAACGAATTCGGGCTGATACGGGTCGAGCATCCGAGGCATCTAAGGCAGGAATGAATGAATTTATGGAATGATTGACAGCGGTAGGGCAACAAGAATTAATATGGCTAATTGTAGTTATGGCGTTGTTGCGCATGGTTGCTAATAACAATGCCTCAGATAACGCCAATTTTATCTCGTTTTTATCATCAGTCGTTCGGGAGCGCCGCGTCGCCACTTTTTGTTTATTTCTCCAACGATTGCAGTCAGTCTGGTAATGGGTTCTTTAATGTACTCTAGCAAACCCCGGTTACCTAGCTAAATTGTACGGCTTGGTCGTCGATTGTCGTAGCGGAAGCAACAAACATCTTGTAGGCCGAACTTAGTAAATAAAGGCCCTTACGTCGCTCTAAGCGTACTGGCCCTTTTGCGTACTGGATTCGTTCAATTTTTTTTCTGATTTTTCGACTGAGTCATTCACTGCTACAACTGGTATAGTACGATTTTGTGAGTTCTACTGCCTGAGTTCACAAATCTGAATGAGAAGGACAGGCCTGAAGTTACTAAGAATTACATTGGTGAACCTACAGCATATTCAGTGTCTGTGTAGGTAATGCGGACGTCGAACTGTGGACCAATGTCAGGGAATAATTCCATCATTGCCCCTCGCCTCTCATACAATCTTACCCCGTCAAGAATTGATCTCGGAAATCGATAAAGCAAGCGGACAAACAGACGTAAAAGGGACAGCCTACTATGATCTAATGTGGTTGAGATAGTAGCAGTGCTAGACCTACTTGGAGGCTGAGCTAGGGAATTACTCCACGTCCGTGAAAGAGGAAATTTTGAGTAAAAAAGTCAACCCATACGGAAGCTTTAGAGTTCAGTCGGCTGCATTTAAGACCGATGATTACGACAACGATGAGCAGCAAAAGCAGAAAAAGAAAAGTGGAGAGCAACGAGAATGCGAGGACTACCGAGAGATTGCGATACGTGCATGAAAGCAGCCAGTAAGGTAAAAAAGATAAGATAAAGGGCGAGAGCCGGAACTTAAACATGGTAAAGCTGGTTGAAAGTCAAAAAAGCCTGCTCTATGGGCCACATGTTTCTCTAGCAAAGCCTATGAAGCAAGATTCAAACAGGCCTAACCAGACCTTGCCAACGAAAATTATATGGTCATCTGTGCCAATGCCTCCGCCACTACGTTCTTTTCCGCTATGAGCAACTGCTTTCCAGTTAGCCAGCGTCCAGTCCTGGTCCACCGGTCCGCTGCTAGTCCTTTAGGCCTGCATCCCATATTCTTCCACGAGCTGCATCGGTGGAGGCGTTGCTATACTGAACAGTAATTTCCTTCTTTCCCAGCCCCTGACCTTTTCCATACGCATTTATTCAAGCTTCCGCGCGTCGCGTAAGTTCATACACATGAAGCTTGCGCTCCGTTCGAGCTCGGAAGACGCAGTTAGAGTTTCTAGGCAGTGTTTGTTAGCTCATCGGGAACGCTTGCCGTCCTTGCCAACCACCCAAGATCTTCGGGCTCAAAGGGAGACGCACAGGCGGGGTACCGTCATTGATCAGCTGAAAGCGTTAACATTCCCCTTTCGTTGTCTCGCTACTGCCATCACCGCTGCCACCTTCTTTTGCGAGGGCATGCGGCATCTGATTTATCTCTTGCCACGCACAAACCACCCACTTGACTTGCTGGCTGATTTCGGTGGCCCTGGTGGCTTTACGCAACCTCAAAGACGCTATTTACGTGTATTTTCGTAGGCCTCCTAGCAGGTTATGAAGAGTATATAGTATAGAGAGAAAGACAGAAGGGTCGCCTTCTTCGTGGCAGTGTATTGGCAGTAGCAGCAGCAGTCTTTCGCACGATGGCATTATCGTAGCATCGTGAAGGTGGAGTGAGCTATATCGCACTCCCGATAGTGCAGTAGAGCCAGGGGAAAAGCCTAACCAGTTATAGTAGATCCGCGGAAGGTGGCCCAAACCGTACGTGAAGAAGTATGCAAGCAAATGGGCAGACTGTCGAACGGTGGGACAAAGATAGGATATGGGAGAGGAGAAAGTTGGCAGGCGCTTGTTTTGCAGCGGTGAAGGTGCCAGTATGAGTAATGAGGGCATCTAGGAGCGGGAGATTTCTCCCGACGACGGCGAAAGCAAGACGTGAACTTCGGGGGGCAGGCCTGGCCAGGCCTTGCCATAGGGCTTAGTCTCGTTGAAAGTCGAACTGGGCTGAACTAAACTAAGTGGTATGGAAGGAGGCGGCGGCCCTGAAATGTGGAGATGTAGGGTGAAGGAAGCGGTAGAAGTCCTTTATTTGCTCTATTCGCTATTAAATGGCATAGCCTCGCTGGTCTAGCCGCTGTCACTGGCTACTAGCTGCTCTTTGTTGAGAAATTGCATGCATTTTTGAACAACGAGAAAAGCCAGTCGACGAAAGAATAAAGGCCGGCCGTTTTCTCGCCGCCCCAAAAAATCTGCTGTCGCTGCATGCAGGAGAACAAACACTTTGCGTTAGGTGATGGGCGGTACACAGTTTCTTGGGCGACGCTCGTATTCTAGAAAAGAGAATGATAAGGTCCACCTCTCTGTTACCTAACATCATTGTAGGGGTCGGCCAGCCAACTGGCGTATGTGGTAGCCGACCGCTGGCGCGCGCGCGCTGTCTCGTGCACGCTGCTGCCGCTTATGATATTCTTACTACTGCTGTAAAGCAGACCTAGCACATGCGAAGTTGTGACACAGTCTTCGAAGCGAGCATATACACACAAATGAACCGAACAACGAGCAGCGCATTGCCAAAAAGGAGGAAAAGACAAAGAGGACTATAACGGGTACTTGCCTACTTATTACGGGAAATAGCTATAAGGGGACTTATACAGTCGGTGCCATCAAACAGAGCCGATCGAAAACACGTTATTTGTCAGCGCCTAAGAGATCCTTCTGGCCGATCGAATGGGCCAGAACTGCCGTAGAACACAAAGAACTGCACAGTTATTATGGAACGGCGATCCGAGAGATCAAGGCGAGTCTGTACACTTTTCGTTGTGGTTGCGGGCCAAAGGGGCTGGCTGTGACGGGTACAAACGAAGAGACATCTTCTCTTATCTTTGCCTCCTTAAAAAAGACCGTTTTTCTTTTCTCGACTTTTTCATCGTCTCGTGTTATCATCGTCCTTGTCGAAGATCACCATCCGGGAAATTATAGATCAGAAGTGAATTGTAGTAGTAATATAAAAGAGGTTGTCTGGTTGAGCAACGCTAAAGTTGGTAGAGTTCTTTGGACTAAACGCATAGGGGGTTGGTGGGCCAAGAGAAGCGCTAAGAGAATGACATATCGCCAATGGCAAAATAGCAGGCTGTAAGGAGAACGAAAGGCAGTTGAACAGGCCAAACGTAGGCCCGGACTATTCCGCTCATGGTTCGGTGATGGAGTCTCCTAGCATCTTTACAGCACTACCTGGGCGTTATGTCTATCGTATATGGGATGCGCGGAGGCGTGAAATCTCTCAAGCAAGTGAAGGAAGGTAAGTCGCTGGCAGGCCAGCCCAAGAAAAAGCAAAAATTTCCAGTTGGGAGTGCTCCATGTTCTGTGAGCTCTTGGTAGTTGACAAGCGGCCATCTTCCTACTGCGAATATGAGCTGCGGTAACGTCCCATTGTTGTCTTAGTACGACAACTCTCACAGCGAATGGCCGAATACCGGAGCTGCCCCTTCTTATCGACAAACGCAGCATTTTGTTGGCGAAGCATCAATAATAGCTATCTAGTAGTACGCAGAAATTTATTGCATAAAAAACTGCAACTGAGCGAATATGGCTCGACAACGAGGTATCAGCCGCTATTTGTTTGACTTAAAGGGCATTTTCGCTATTACACCACAATCGCCGTAGATATAAAGGATTTGTTACCTGTCTGGTAAAAACATTTATATATATATATACACATGCAGGACATTTCGCTGAACTGCGAGGTATAATAATACTCGACATGATGCCCTCTCAATTTAACCGTAATTAAATGCATTTTCACTTGTTGACGGCACATGAACAGATAAGCTCTTCTGACTGCGTAAGCAGACAACTTTTAGAAATGTAGAATTACACTATTTGTGTTTCAATCTCGAAAGTCGCTAAAAATATACTATCCATTATATTCATACACTGCTATCGTTATTATCATCCTGAAGTCAGATGGGGGCGCTGGGCATCATCATTAAACAACCAGAGATGAAAGAAGAGAGAGAGAGAAGTTCGAAACTTCGGAATGTTTGTCCTTGTTACGAATGATAGAACGCGGTGTAGAACTTTGCTGCCCGTTGGAGCTGTCCCGGAACAGAGCCGAACGGTACAGGGGCTAGTGCTACGATTGAACAACACCATCAACCCATATTTTCCCCCAGCTGGCACTTGAAACAGGCAGACAAACTAGGCGCGACGCAAGACAACAGAGACTGCGAAACGACGCAGGGGACATGATAATGCCTTTCGCTTCGTCCGGAATGCTTAGGCTGGACTTCGCCTGTGGAACCAAATGAACGAGCTCGTCTAACAACAGCCTTTAGCAAATACTGGACGTCCATGAGAATGAGAACGTAGTATAGTTTGTATTCGTCTGCAATGAGACAGTCCCGCGGGGAGCATTATACTGGATGTATATTACATACACAAGGACGACTACGACTGCAACGGTGACGGGGGACGCTCCGGTCCGTGTATGAGTCCGCCCGACGAGTGAATGAATGGATGGACTGTTGGAGCGCCAAGAGTTTGCCCCAGTTCTGTGCCAGAGAGTCACACGTACTAGTGGGCGTAGTTCCGCATAGCCGACTAGTCGCATAATAAATCTAACCATCATGGATGATGCGCTCTAAGCTCCTGCTGCTGCAATAGTGACACTGGTGTGTAAATGGTGATCTCAGAGACCAGCGTGCGCCTTGGCGGCGCTTGCTCAGCCGGGGCCCAGGAGCTGGGGCAGACGACGAAGGCGGCGGCAGCTGCGGCAACGACGGTGGCATTACTCAGTGGCTGATATCGACTGGATACGCCGAGCAGTCACTAGAAACGCTGCGCAACTAAGGCTACAACCAGCATAGCTTGGGTATAAGCTGTGGATGGCGGTGCCGCGATTACTGACGGATGCGTTGGGTGGCGTTAGCGACGGGGGCGACTCGCTGAAGCACTACTCCTGTACCGAAACGACACTGTATGTCCTTTGCCATCCTGGTATCACAATAACTAATTATCTAAATGAACATTCATAAGTGCACAAATTCCTGTATCAAGCACCGCCTTCATATAATAGTTGACGTGATGAAAACGGATTGTAGCGTTGGAAGTGCTCTGCTAGGCTTATTGTAAGATTTTTCTGTTGCAGACACAAAAAGGCTAAAGAACGAGCGCTTATTTAATAGCAGTTTGGTAATACCCTATGTGAACAGAGCTTAATTCCTTGAGAACTGGCTTTCGTTTTATTATTACTCGTTGCCGTAACAGTATTCTAGCTTGTGGGAGAACATTAGCTACCCGGTTTTCCCGACTGTAACTGTATTATTTTGAGAGCAGTAACTATCTCGAGTTCTACGAGTTCCTCGTCTTTTTTATTGGAAAGATAACATCGCATTTAAACTATCGTGCTCGTTTTGTGGATACATGGATTTCCATTGGACTTTTCTTTCTTGCTTTTCAAATCTGCCGCCACCTCTCCGCATGGTTCCGGAAGATTTTGATTCGATTCTTGCTGCAACTACTACCACGATAACGACTAGTACTAATAGTGCCTCCATTATAACCGAAGGATTAACATTTTTGTAACATATAGCAACCTACGCTGCCCAAGTATAGACGCATAAGCCAATGGCCAGTGGTCGTGGCTTAGTCACGAAACCATCCATGAAAACTATGCGCGAAAAGCAACATGGTCTTGTTCGCCTTCGTCTGCTTACAGCCGGCGTCAGTTTAAATGTGCCCACCGAAAGTGGGCCTGTAGGGGGCGCCTTTACTCGATCTGATCCAACGCTACTACTCTTTGTGAGAGTTTTAGTAAACGGAAAGGATGCGAGCAAGTGACTACGTGGATCAGCGAAGGCGGTCCGAAATGTGCATCACCCGGTAGGAATGGCCGACAACTATATTCAAGGGGGCGAGAAGGCCTTGCAAGAACTCGCTTCGACGGCTAGCGAGAACTTCGTTAGCTCCCGGTGGCTCCGGGGATTTCGAATAGGCCTCGCTGTCTGTTTATTGCTGGCATTGCTTCACGCTAAGAGAGGACACCAGCGCGTTGATGTCGCCTGGTGGCGAGAGCTGCCGCGTTGATCGGGCTCCGGGATAGGGCGCCAAAAAATGAAGCTTGAGCTCGGCTTGGCTTAGTTCAGTTTGGTCTAATGACTCAGATAACTCCTTTTGAGAAAAAAGGCGACCGAGCACGAAAGAGCGTCAAGTGATTGCTTCAAAACAGAATTGCAAACAGAAATAGTAGTAGTTGCAGGACTCGTACAGTTTGCCTGCTAAAGGGTTTCTCCGAGTGGCTCATAGCCAAAGTCGACTGACGAGTGCGAAGCACAAGGTCCCCACGTGGGACTAAGGAAGGGTGATAAAGGACGTAATTCGAATGAATCACAGGCTACTAGTACGCGGACTAATTACGGACACCGCCCTTACTAGCGGGAAGTTCCTTGCAGATCAGTCAAGCAAGCAAGCTTTGGAGGATTTGTCCTCAATCTAGGTAGTACTAGGACTACGCTGAGCCAAGCGAGTTAACCCAGTAGGGACCAGCAGGAGCGATCGAAAAAAAAATTGAGAGCACGTACGATGCCGGTAACCGTGATAACTATGTGCATTGTCTATTCGTTGCTGGCGCTGCTGCTCGCAGATAAACGCGTTTTTGCTGTCCGTCCTAATCGTCTGCATTTCTCTGGTCGCGAGTAAATTCGGAGTGCCGTTGAAGTGAAGTAAGCAGGGATACTGTCCTTTCATTGCATCGCCTGAACACAGTATTTGTGCGGGACACAAAAGGTGGGCCTTGGTGGAGTTGCGTAATTCTCCTACTATAGCCTGCGAGGGCGGCGACAGCTGTAAAGGTACCGTTATAAGCAAAAAAAACGGTACAACTTGGGCTGTCCGTCTGATCTACACCCCTTCTACGGCGATAGTGAAGGAAGGAGAAACAACGGCGGTCATCGGGGCAAAATAGGCACTTTGCTGAAGTAGTGGTAAGCACCGTAGTGGCGATTTAAACACTGATGACTACGGCCTATGAATGGGAGCAGATAGCAGCAGTAGCTATTCGGCTACGCGGCGTCGGAAAGCCAAAAGTACTTGGGCGTTCCTTTTCAAATGGATCCTAGAGAAACAAAACGATATGTCGAATCCGCCATCTTAGCGGCGAGTGTACGGATTAAGTCTCCTACGAAGAGCTTGGTGAAGGCACCACTGTGGCTAATATCATGATCAGTCATGCACGTGGTAAGTGCTAGCCAGTTGCACAAAGTTCGCAGTCGCCAGTCCGGATATCTGCCGAAGTTGATTTGTTGACTCGATATGATGATTTGTTGACATGGCCACAGTGTGTCTTCTTCTAAGTAGAAAGTATAACCTAACGTGCGTTTGTGCGGAAGCATGCTTATATATTCTAGCCGCGATCAATCGCCCGTCGGGTTGTCTGCGTCCACTAAAAATAATTATCCCTTTCCTTTTAATGCTCAGAACACAGTTGTGCACAGATCTATCTTTCCGTTCAAACCGATCCGACTAAACGGATGCAGGCGGCGAGCCGGTACGAGCAGCCATAACATATACAAAGGCCAGATTGCCTAGACTGAACGTCTCTTGGTACATAACTTGGTCGGCACTAGTTGAATTGCAAACTGACCCTACAGTCCCGCGTGGCCGCTGGTATATATGAATGAGAATTTAATTGATCCATCTCTTTTTCTTTTTTTTTTTGCTTAGTCTCTTTCAAAGGCGAATTGAAGCACTTAGCCCTGCACCCCATTTAGCCCAGGCCTTAGATACATGAAAGGGTCACACTCATTATGAACATGTTTGTTCTTCAGGGGCTTTCTGCAACACACATGCATCTCATAAGATGCGGGCAAAGAACGACGAAATATGGACACGCCAGCAGGCACTGTGTCGTCTTCAGTCGGGCAGGCCATTGGTGATACAGCGAGACAGTTTGGCAATGATTAGCTAAAGACGTCGCTACGCTGCCTGTTTGCATGACTCTGCAACGGCAGAGGGCTGTATTTTCTCGTATGTGACTAGCCAGACGAGACAAACGATGGAAAAAAAGTGTGAATAGGCTAGCCATTCCCCCTACTCTACGCAAAATTGCACAGACGCATAGAAAATATAGTGTGCGACCCGCGAGCGGATTAGGGCGAAGTTAAGCGGATGAAAGCATCGTTAGAACTACACAAATTCTAGAGGGGGGCGGTGGGGGTAGAATAAAAAAGGCGCAAGGCTGAGTTGATGGTGCACTGAACTATCCCCGTGTGTTCTCTGAACGGCGTCGCCTTGTACGACGAGATAATGCTAATCGCAAGGTGGGAAGAAATCTAAAGGGACTTTATCGTTTTCGGCAGACAGTGGTTTCCTTTTTGTGACCACAGTATCTATGTAGTGTACGTAATGCACCATACTAAGATTTACTCTACCTGCTGTAGAAGCACAATTTAGGCGTGCTCGGTCGTATTGGTCAAGCGCCTCCGGATCGCGGCAGTTTATGCTCTCTTGACAGACTCCATTTAGCTCTATCCGACGTTTTAGCCTTTAACACAGCAGAGACGTGTTTAAGAGGCGGTTTTTCCGTCCGTAGTAACTGCACAGCTCAAACTGGTACTAACGGTTGCAGACATGACTACGTCGGGCCTGAAGTGATCCCAAGTAATTTAGTTGCCTCTAGATATCGCCCCTACTCAAAGTAAAAAGAACTTGGGTGGGTCATATGAACTGCTGTTGGTGCAATAGCGTCACTTGCTGTCAGCAACAGTAGTAACAGCAGTCTGCTTGCCCTTACTAAGCATTCATTGGTGGCAACAGTAGCAGCCACGTTGATGGTTGCGATGTCGTTTGACAAAGTGAACTTCCGGTCTTCTTTTTGCGTTACGCTTTATCCACCTAGGTTTCTTATCTACCTTCTCGGTTTCTGCTGGTGGCATCAATAAGAATGGCGCACCACACCGCATACAGACGTGCTATACTGGTCAAAACAGGCGCACCCTATAGAGCCCAGATGGAGCTAGAAAATGGCGGCTGAGCTGTGGCGAAAACATTGGAGTACTGCGGTGCTAGGCCAAACAGAAAAGTGAGCTTACGGCATCCATAGATAGTGGCCTGTGTGGACAGAAACGGTGGCGAGTAGCAGGGAACTTCAGGGACTTCATAAGCTGCAAAGTCGCTTAGCAATGACAGGCAGAGCCCTAGTAAAGAGAGGCCCACAAAGGTGTTGCTAGATACAGTTGACAGTACGTGGTCATCTTCTTTATTCATCTGTATTCTTCTTGTAAAAGACCCACGTTTCAAGTTTTTAGCTCCCACCAGTCGTGTGAAGTGAGCTGCATCCATCCACGTAACTGCGATGATAAAATATAAGAAAGGAAATTTTCCGCAATCTAGCTGGTGGATTGAAGAAGATAGAGATCACGAGTCTAAAATTCAGTTAACCTCTATATGCTAGTCGCCAATGGCGAAAAGTTATGCTATTTGGAGACATAGAGAGCTAAGCTTATTTGAAGACTCGTCTTGAATTTGGAACGCTAGATCCAATCGCGCACTCTATAGTTCCACTGCGTGTCGGTGACGAAGGAATAGAAACAACAGTCGGAAAAAATGGCAGTACAATGACTAATGATATTAATGGGTCATTTTAGTCTCGGATACACTTTTTGTTCTTCTGCGCCCGGTGCTGCTACGACGCTGGCATAGAGCTGGAGCCCACTAACCAATGAGAACTAGTTGACACAGGAGCTGTACTAAGGGCCACCCGCTGAACCTTGGCGATCAAATAGGTGAAGGCACGCACGGCGGACGACCAGCGGATGGCCAGCCGGCTAGTTGGTAAGTTGTTGGATCGTGAGATGTAGGGGTTGTAGGCCGAGGAGCAAGATCAAAGAACCTGAAGCACAATGAAGAAACGACTGTCTTATGAGCGTAAGAAAAGGTTGGTCGCAGTCTGTCACCCTTAACTGACACAACTGGATGTAAGGAAGATCAAACCTCAGTATGCCCATTAACGTTGGGCAGCTACCTGGACTCGTGTATTTGAGCCCGCGGGGATACGTGGCGATAGTAGTAGTAGCGATTGTAAACAGGATAGGTCCAAAGTGGATAAACACCGAAAGAGGGATCCTGAAACGCAAAAAAACTAAACGACGCTACTTGGAGGGCTATGCGAAAAAATAATAACAGAAAAAAGGACACGCCTCGCTTGACCAAAATAAGGTTTTCTAATTTAAGCTTTTTCTAACTAAGCGAAACTAGTAAACGCGGCGATCACGACAGAGGCCGCTAACAGGGCGTCGACATTTTTCACGGCCTCGCTCAGCTCTTCAATCTAAACTCGCGTCGCCTTCTCTGCATTCCGAAAAGGCCATATTTTGGTTCTACTTCGAAAACGGCAGGATGCAGCCACTAGACAGCAACAATGACACCCTCCTCCTTGTATACAGGCAAACTCCTTATTGCACACTTGGACACCGATCTAGTTCCTTATCTTGTACCGACAACGCATTTAGCGCACCTGTAGAATGCTGCCCGCGGTCCGCAAGGCACAAAGTGAAAGCAGCAGTTTAAGGACGCAGTTATATATTCCGCAAGTATAAAAATAATACGAGCAGGGTCTGAGCCTTGTCCTATGCGCTTCTCACAACAGGAAGGTAGTGCAACTATGCACGAAAACCGCGAAAGTGTATTTGCGTTTATAGATAAAACAAAACGTCAACAGTATCGCGTCGGCTACCAGTAGTAAACACAATAAGCGTCTCGAAAGGCACTGTATATATATATATATATATATATATATATGGAATTTTACAGACAGGTGTGAACTGACCAGCATCGACAGT
This sequence comes from Varroa jacobsoni, assembly GCF_002532875.2. Lineage (NCBI taxonomy): Eukaryota > Metazoa > Arthropoda > Arachnida > Mesostigmata > Varroidae > Varroa > Varroa jacobsoni. Next base: position 42,012 of record NW_019213236.1, on the reverse strand, counting down.
AAAACACTTGATCAAGACCAATCTAAGTGTGAAGCAACTATGAAGAGTAGTCGGTATCGTTTATAACTACTAAAACGAAGGATGGCTCTAGGGAGTCGATAATCTTGGCAAGATTCTGGTTTATTTTGCAACTGTGGAAGAGACAAGAACTGAGGAGAGAGGACTACCGTGCCGTAGTGAATTTTACAATTACTATTATCTGCAATATCAAGGGTGTGGTTTGTGTATTTCCACTTTGTCTGTCAGCTCGACGTTTTATGCGGTTATAAGGACGTCAGAGCCTGGGCTGGCTGCCCATGCAAATGGCCAGAAATACTCACCGTAGAGCGTTCAAAAAATATCCGGCTATGTCTACGTATTGAAGATGCAAATCTACTGTCTTCTTCATAGCAGAGATTAAAGAAACAGCCAACGTGTAAGTAACGGTGAAATCAAGAGGGCCCGGAGGTAAAGCAAACTCAGAAAATATAGTCCAGTCAAAACAGATGGAGAGATGGGCTGCCTTCTACTCCGAAATGGCTGGTCCCTTCCACTCTCTTCCCTGGTTTTCAGAACACCGTAATGAGCCCAAAAGGGACCAGTCAGATAATTCTGTTTGGTCTTTTCTATGGCTAATCACCGGCTTTGCCACCGGACAAACTGACAGAACGACGAATTGAAGTTCATCCAAAATCAAAAAGATGGGAATGAAGCTTGAAGACCAGATGTCATCCACGGCTATGCACGTGTTAGTATACACAAGCTGAGGTGGTTGTATATAAGCTAGACTACTACTCAATCATTCTACTGACGTCGGATAAACCTACCAGCAGTGATCAGAAACAGCGCTAGCTAACGGAAAGAGGGTGGACCGAGATGGATTGAAGGGACCATTCTCAAGAACTCGCTACGTTTTGCTAGTGCCATTAAGATTGCACTTTCCTTGGTCTATATCCTGCTTTCACCAGCGCTAACATTAGATAGGTAAATATGGTGTGGAAGCACCCTACTTTGCTATGGGTTACCAGACCAGATATTAACCGAGCTTAAACAAATACTCAATAAATTCAAGATCAGTCTCCTTATCAGACCAATCTTAGCTAGATGAAAAGCTTTCACAGCTAGCTCCTGAGTGTAGATACAATACGGGAAACATTCGTGCTGGCAAAAGTAGCTTACGGTCAAAGACTACTGAAAGAGTTTAGGTTTTAGGGATGGCTTGCGGCTAGTAGTAACGTCATGTCCAACAAAGACTCATATAAATATAAGTCTTTGCCTGACCCGCTCCAGCCTCCAAGGGAATATTTTGTTTGGAGAAAGAACACCTGAGTAACAACAGTTTTGTGTTGTCAATTTCAAATCTCGTTAAGCCGAAGAAACAACAATTGTTTGATCTCCCTCTAGGATGTGCGGAGAAGAATGTACCGAAAGCTCTGAATTGCAAAGACCGTTAACATCAACCCAATAGACGTTGTGCTTGATAAAAACGGGTTTCGAGGTCTTGTTGTAATGCTTGTGAGCTCTGCTAGCAAATTTAGACTCTAGTATTTTTGCTCGCCCGGTTCAATGAACAGCTAGCTTTTTCGTCAAGGAGAAACGCATGAGCATACATATACAAATGCAATCTGATCAACAAATCACTTGGCAAGATAAAGTTGTCTGTCCTGTTTCCTGGACTATTTCTCGTCCAATACTCTGCTTCTTTTCGTCTCTGTGGCATGATATCAGCCAATAGTCGGTGGCGCAATCTTTCGAAACCATTGCTACCGCTACATTTGTCTACCGTTTGTTGAACTATTATACTATGGTGAACTAACCTTGCTAACAGGCTTCTGTTCGGCCTTCTCCACAAGTGCTAACTTTGAGTCTAGTGGTTTTCCCCGAACACAAATTTCAATTGGTGTCCCGGCCGAGGGAAAAGGATTGTTCCGTACGAAATATATACCCCTTTTGAAATCCTGGGTCGGTCATGTTTCTGTCGTTTGGTCTTATGGCTTGACAGCTTCGCTGGCATTACCGTACTGACAGAGCATTGCCCTTCAAATCAACAGTTGCATTAATGTGAGTCGCTATTAGATTTTTTCATTACCGTCCCCAGCCCTGCTTCTTGTCTTAGACAAACTATTCTTTCTGTTACCATCCACTGTATCCCTGACCTATGTCAACGTCATGGGCGTCATCTACTTCATTTTTTGCCTTCCTCGTTTGACGATGTCGATACCCCTAAGCGGTGAAGTTGATATGTTTGTTGTCTCCCTTGTCGTTGCTAACGGCCATTTCATCAAAGAGCATCGTCCTGTTTCGTTCCGCCTATGGAGCGACTGAGGCGATGAAAGAGGGAGTAAATGAACAAAGAATGAGTAGAAAATTCGACGGACGCCCGTTTCAAACTGCTTGGTGGAGTACGTTCGCATCAACGAACGTTTAGGAGAGAGTCTCAATCCGATTGCTGGATGCTATAGTTTTTTCCTGTCCTTTTTATTTGGTTAACTCTGGAGTCGAGGCCTGATAATGATCGACGCGCTGATTTACTTGAAGGTTTATCAGCGACTAGATATCGAAAACAGATGCACCAGCTTCCTGCTGTCTTCCTGTAAGGTCATTCAGAGTTCTATTAGGTTCGGTGGAGGGGCGCAAAATTAAGGCATCGATGAGAGGAAGGACTCGGTTCATTTATAAATAGTTATTTCTAAAAAAATGCGGAGATCCGGGTTTTAACGTAGTATTGGTATAGAGGAGGGAAACAAATGGGAGGTATTTGAAGAAATTTGGCACGAAGATAATCTACAATAGACACTAAGAAAGCTCGGAGAGTTGTTAGCAGGTCTACTGCTGTAGAGTACAAACAATGTTACACATGGAATCATTAACTAGAGACGAATTCAAAATTAACTTGACTCAATAAACAGGGACACTGCTGATGATCGCAACTTGATTGCAACTTCAAGAGTGATCGAGAATCGCCTCATATTAGATACTTGATAGTAGCTTTATTTATTTGCTGTACTACCGTCATGAACAAAGCATGAATTGAATTAAACGAGAACCCAATAATTGACCACAACTAGTATACAATACTTTTAGGAGCAAGAACGAAGAGTTAGCCCTCATAGTTGAATATGGACGCCCTTATCGATCCTTTGTTTTTGTATGCGCCTACGCCTGCTGATTTATACTAGTCTACAAAGACTAATAGGGAAAAACTGGTGGAATGATAACTGGCGGGTAGCGTAATAGGCGATACCGATCGCCATTTCCTAAAAAAAACTGAATAAACGACGATAGTTGAGTACGCGCCGGCGACTAAGTCGTTTGTACTTCCCTACTCTGCGGACTATAAACAGTTTCGTCTATTGCCTACTAGGTCTTCCCGCATTCTTGCCGCGGCTCCTAATCCTTTCAGTGCTTCCTGTCGGTATAGTTTTTCGCCTTGAGTGTGGTCCGATCCCCGGGCTCCGCCCCTTACGAAGTACTGATTGCGAAATTTAATTACCTTTTTTTCTTCCGACATGCGGCCTGGTAAGTAAAGGTGGCCTGTGCCTGGGTCGGTAGGGAGGACGAGGTATATCGAGCCGTATTGGGGTTACCGAACCCCCTTCCCTCGGTCGCTTGGTTCTCCTAATACGTCGTAATTTCTCCAATATATCCCGATCTCCCCACGAAGCAGTCCCCTGCATCTGAACCTTTACACGCGATCCCTGTCGAGACAGAAGGAACGAGAAAGCAGAACAGATGCTTTCTCCCGCTGCCTATTCTGTTCGGCCCGAGTAGCAGCAGCAGTAGTAGCAGACCAATCTAAGCCTATGTCGTCAGCCTTAACAAGAACAATAACGCCAATAATGTCGAGACTACTAGAAAACAAGCCTCCATTCTCCAGCTGGCTAGCTCGCCGGCTCAGTCAGTAGAAAAGAGGTTGTCCCACTTAACCACTGGGTGGTTACGTACTTTACTCATTGTATTTCATTTGTTTTCTTCCGACTGCCGTTGACTATTCTGCAGCAGTCGTCGTTGATAGACAGAAAATAGTGCCGAAAAAACGACGAAATTGAAACCATTGATGTTTTCGTACGATCCCATCGTATGACATTGCATAGACATGTGCGAAGGCGTTATTTCAAGTATGCCACGTATATGATGGTCTCAATTAGTCTAATACAAATGCGATTAAGTAGAGACTTGAGGAGAAATAGCAGTTCAACTACTAGATATAAGCCTGCCTGCAGATAGTGAAATATCCCACTTCTCCGATGATGTAACTTGGACACCTTAGATCACACGACCTCCATTTCTACTCGCTGTAAAGTTAATACTTATGTTTGGAAAACGTCTAACATATCATGCAATCGTACTGTACAATGGCTGATGACGGAAGAAGAGACAAATGGAGCATTTCTGGCAGATAAATCCCAAGCATCTATTAGCACGAACACTTCTGTAGTACATCGCAACGTATCACCAGCCTCATCAGTATCGTTTGCGTAGCTCCGTCCTTTGTTCACAGTTTCAACGTAGACCAGCAATGGTCCTTGGGTTGTACCCATAAAACCACCTAATGTCAGAGAGGACGTTGTATTCACGAGTAGGTTCCAGCCTGTAACAAGTGAGTGCCCTTTTGACCGCGATGCCAACCGCATCACGATACGTCGACGAGTTTCGACTCAAAGACGTGAGATTCCCCGCTACTCAAAACCAAGTAGCTAATTGTGCTGCTCCAAGAGTCAGTTGTTCGTTCTTTACCAGTCAGGCGAGCCAAACGATGCCTATAAGCGTGGCCTGCTCGTCTTCGGTGATTCATCGTTCGAATTAGTTTGGGGTAGCCATGCAAATGGACAAGGGCGCGTTAGGACGGACGGAGGACCGTATGAAGCACACTTTGTACCACGAGCGAACGAAACGCAGACGGGCGGAGAAGAAGAACACAAATTTTGCATTAGGTCACGAGTGGGTGAAGCGGCGAAACAACCAAAGTCTGGTAAAAATGGCAAGAGCCGAAGTGAAGTGGACAGTGGTTTCCGCAGTCAATACCGCTATGATCTGGTTATGTTCTATGCTATATAGCACATCGATCCTGCCCGTCTGTCTAACTGCCGCTCCTTCAGAACACAGCTCGACAGCGCGAAACAGCAGGTTCCGATACAGGTGTTGAGCTTGACGAGGCAGGCAAATAATTGAAGAGCTGATCAGATTGCGGGTTGCACGCGCCGACCGGTTTTCTTGTCTCACTAAAAGGCCCAATACAAGATAAGGGAATATACCAGCACTTTAGCGTAGTCCCCTTTTTCAGTTTTGTGAAAAAGTACCACGAGCTCACTCTGTCTGTTTTTACTTTTTACTACTTGTTTCCTATTGATAATACCCGGGCACTGTCAGTGAAAACGGCGTTGGCACGACGGAGAAAATCAGGAGGTCAGTCGTCTCGCAGCTCTCCTTGTGATATACGCACAGATGGTTCAAATTGCTAAACAGGCACTGAGTAAGCGCAGCAGTACTAGTAAGCAACGGTACGGATAATGGTTAAAGTACCAGCAAAGGTTCTTTTATGGGAGAACTCCCTAAGGCCGGTGAAAGAAATGGGGCCTGCGAGCTAGTTTACGTGCGCTCGTGCATTAAGCAAAGTGAGTAACGGATTTGAACAACTGGAAGATAACAAACGCTAACGCAGGGTCGTGTCCCTACGTATATGGGTTCGGCAAGAGGAATTCACAAAGAGAGCAGATCGGGTAACACTGTAGGACCACGTAAACACCGAACATGGGCAAGATACAAAAATATAGTGAAGAGAAGCTGGTTCTAAGATGACTAAGGCAGATATTAGTGGCTGAGTGCGGTGAATCTAGTACGGTACGTAGGTGAAGCCCTAACGAATCAGGAGTAAAAAAACGATGTCAACACATTCATGTAGCTGACTACTGCCAGCTATGTAAGTGGGTGGAGCTACCCATGTTAGGTGGTAAGTGTTACGGGCATATAGGCGTATCGCGTAATTTTAGTGATGAGGTCAAAATTCTGTTTGTGTTTGGCTAAAACAAGTACCGACACAGAACCAGAGATAAAAGAGTGTGTGCATAATGGGCACTAGTGCACCTAAAGAATGGCCTAGGATCCGCAATACTGCGACAAAGTACGTCGAAGTGAGGTACGGTGTCGTAACTAAAAAAAAAACGTATGTGAGTTGTATTAAAGCGTTCTTGTAATGCAGATAACGAGCATATCGATACAAACTTTTCTACGCCGAAGCTGAATAACCTTAAGCGAAAATTCATTTCCTATTGGTGTGCAGATCTACCGCACGCAGGCCGGGTCCACTCATTCCGGGACAAACGGTAATTGTGTCCTTCCTCTAGATCTGTGTGCTACAAGTGGTAGGATTTTGGTGAGGCACAGCGGTAAACAAATTAAGCTCTAAATAGCTCTCGTACCGTGCATATGTAGTTTTGCTAGATGTCTAGATACATAGATGGGTAATAACTGGCAGAAAACCGATAGCGAGGAAGTTAAGCCTTGATCGAACTGTTAGAGCTGATACTGCCAAAAAATGTGTCGACTGCTAGTCCGAATTCGTGCTTAGTATCAAAACCCACTGGCCAAGCATCGTGCTTCTGCGATAGCCGCAGCAGCAATCTATCCTACAATCACTTGGGGCAAATGATCGCCAGTGACTAATCGATACTCTACGAACAAGCAGCCCAAAAAGTACTGTTAGGCAACCTATATTATTCATGTTATGATCATTACTATTTTTTTATTAGTAGTGGTTTTGTTCTTGTCGTTGATATTATCGAGTGCCCATTACGATGACATTGGCTACAAACAATAACAATCAATATTAAATTATTTTAATATTAATTATTATATAAATTATTAATAAAATTAAATACATTAAAGATGATCATGTTTGTATATACATTAGTGCATATAGTTACAGCGTATGTGACTCTGTGACTGAAATTCTGAACTTAATGTGTCCTCTATCTGCTATGGTTACAGGTGAGTCGACCCAAGTTACAAACAAGCACTTCGTGTGCATTATACCATTTCTTTGACTCAGCTGGAGGTAGTTTTTATATCGAAAGGACGACCTCGATTTTATCCACAAGCAACCACCCGCCTACTGGTTCATCTGCCAGCAAAGAAACAAAATAATGAAGCCTAGTTCGGACAGAAGCTTCTCACATCTTCAGCTACATGGATTCGATTCTCTAACAAAGTTGAAGAAATAGCATCCCTCACTAGATAAAAGCCGCCCTTGGTATTTTAGAAAGACGAGAAGCGAGAGACAAAGAGAGAGGGGGATGAGTAGAGAGGTTTATGATGCGATCGCCTTAACGCGCGCCAATCAGTGGAAATAGGAAAAATCAGATTTCTTCGCCCCCAACCTTGTCCTAATGAGCAGGCACCTTATTGGGAATATTGGGGTTACCGGAATATTGGGTAGTAAGGTGAAGTAAAACTGAAAAAAGTAAATACGTTTGCATGTCTATTCCACAGGTTTAGCATATATAACAGGATAAGTCTGAGTGGGGATAGGTTTCCATTAAAGTCTTCAGAAATTGTATACGATCAAGCGACAAACCTTTACATTGAAAATGCGTCTTCCAGGAAAAGTGGCAGTACCTATTCAAAGTTCATGGTGCAATATCTTCTCGGAGTTTTTATCTTTGCATAGCAATCCACCTTCCCATCTGGATCGGTGGCATAGCCTGATCTGATGTTTATTGCTCGTTACTGGTTCGGTACATGAAGCAAAGAATTGAGTGTCAAAATTCTCTTGGTCCTGATCTAGGCCGCTCTGCGAGCTCTCCTATTTCTCGTTCGAACCTTACTTGATGATGCTATTCGTTTTTCGTAAGTTGTTCAATATTTTCTTCCTTCGTGGAAGGACCCTCGTGTAGTTCACGTGTCGCACTTCTTTTCGACTCAGATCTCTATCTCAAACGGTGGCAAAGCAGCGCCAGTAAGAAACCCGCTTAGGCCGGACACAAAGCCTGGACAGCATTCGGGAACGCACACACATGCCCTACATATCCGTGTGCTCCATATGGTTGGATCCTCTTTGTTTTGTGTCTTCAACGTTCCCATCTCGTCTCGTCTTCAGTTCAGCGCAAGCCCCGTCGCTCCACTGCTCCGTCGACGGCTCGAACGAAGCCACGAATCGCGAATGGTAAAATGGCTTTAAGGGAATAAAGAAGCCAGGAAAAAAGCAGGCAAGCCTGCCTGGTTTGAAAGTTATTTCATTTTTTTTGGATTGCCTCTAGTGAACAAGAGGCGGAAGAAGCCGACAGCGGATTCAGCCAAAACTTTCGGACGAAGCGGACTCGCTTCACTTGGTCTCGCAGTTTTGAGCACCAGAGCCCGCAGGAAGACGTTAGCATGGGGCACAGGCATAGAAACTTGCTCCGTTTCCATGTAACGGCGGTCACGGTTCCAGACTCATGGATACCATTTTATCGTTGGTTGGAAAATACTGCATTTGGAGATCACTTTACTGAACCCGTGTACCTGTTGTGCGTCAGACAGGCTCTGAGTCTTTTGTGATAATGTTGCGCCTCTCGTGTTTCGGCTCCTTCTTCTGTTTTAGAACGGGGGAGTGCATCGCTTTCAAACGTTTTCAAGTGGCCCGCCGTTGATGCCGTACAGCAGCAGCAGCATTAGCAGGGCCACATTTCCACGCAAGTGGCGTGCTACGAAAAAACGCCAAGAGCGTCGTTTCTGGTATTGGTTCTCTGCTTCGGCTGACAAACGACGATACCCGAAGAACAACGTTTTTAGCCGGTTCAAAGGGCTTGGAGAACGAAAGAATCGACTCTAGCGGCTCTTCCGGTTGCCTTCTCCTCAGACTGGCTTTTTTTGGAAACTGACGTTTCTGCCTAACAGACTCGTGGCGGGCCGTGGGGGAGGGGGCAAGCAGCCAAGCATCTTGCTTTCGGTCTAGAGGAAAACACGGTTAAACGCGACATACGCAAGGCAAATAGGTTGATACAATGCAAATGAGTATATGTCATGTTCTTGTTTATCTCTGATGGCTGAGTGCTCGTATAAGCAAAAAAAAACACGTCTTTCCCAGGCAGTTTTGTTGTCACTGGGTTCATTCTCACATACTATCTACCATTTAAGTAAACAATGTAAATTTAAAGAATCGCTTAATAATATCACATTATAGAAACACGTCCAGGACACGCCAGATAATTACGGCTAGGATTTATCCTAGTTGTACAGTTTAAGGTTACTATCTTGGTAACAAACCATAGCTGAGTACCACAATCTAGCAACGTCGGAGTTGGAAACAACGTTGCACTTCTCCCACGGCGCGATACCATCTAGTCTGCGGACCATGGCATTGCTGAAAAGCATGCATAAACACCCAACAGCCATGGAAAGCCAATGTGGTACTTATTAAGGGTCGTTTTTTCTAGTGGTTCTTAGTACTCATCCTTCCTTTTTACCCCCCTAGCCCTTCACTCCATCCAACGGAGGTGCCTGTCCTCCGCTAGCTCACTTAACCAAATTGTATGCTGAGTCTGAAAGCAGCTTGTGAGCCGAAGGGCGTCGTACACTGTCTCACGATGTTCCTCGTGGCCGCTGTCCGGCCGACGGAGCCCAGCCCGGCGTAACGAACGGGATAGCCGAGTCTGGTGCACAGCAAAGAACGTTCATTCCATGCTCGCATGCCTAGTTGTTCAGTCAGCCTTAAGCGGTCTTCGTCACCATTCTCTGCCAGCCCACTGGGTCATGGGACATGACTGGGTAGCAAGGCCAACCTCTGCCTGCTTGGTGTTCGGTAAAATTCGCTAAGCAAGCCGCCTTTCTTTTTTCCGCTTCTAACTAAGCCGCGACAGCCCCTCCTTGCGGAGACAGACTCTGTACAGTTTGCTGCAGCTATGACCACTGAAGCCACTACGTCGTTATGAGAGTAGATCTCTTAGTCGCTTCTTCGGCTGCTTGCTGTATTTAAAGGCGGTTCATAGTCCCAACACTCTTGACTAGCTGCCGCGTTTCATCGACACTGAATTGGGTTCCTTCACCTCATGCACTGTACCCTCGTTTCTTGTGACAGAAACGGACGATGGCGAGCCACAGAGGCCGAGCGCCACAACTTTTAGTGGTGAGTTGTGCTTTGGAAATTTATGGCCTCCCCTTTAAACTTGATAAGTGGTGGACACTGCTCTAGCTTGGATAGAGTGCGGGGTTCTATTCTTCCTAGGCGGTTGGGCATGCCTGTCTTCCATGTCCTAGCTTAGGGCCTTTTCGGCTTGAAACAACCCGCCACTCTCGATCGTATTCGCCGCAATCTCCCATCAGCCTCCGGCCAGCAGAACAATTCCCACACGCCCAGAGCACCCCTCGTCTATCGACTGTCGCCAGCATGTCCAGCCAGTAGATGACATCCACTTCTCTTGCGTCTGGCCACCCATCTATATTTTCTCTTTGTCTTCTTGTCTTCCGCCCCCAATAGAACGAAAACAGCAGCCGAATGAGAGCTTTCGCGATAGAATAGAGAGTAAGCGAATAAAGCAGACACGCTTTTGAAGTGGTATAAGGGGTACTTTGCTACCGTTCGACGCCGTCCCTGCATCCGCGGTTGTCGCCTCCTTCCAAGTTGGCTGTTACGGCTGCTGCTGCTGCTGAACGAGATGACGGTAGTGTCGTCTCGTGAAATATTTTATTATTTGTGCTGCTGATGCTCAGTAGATACGCGTTTTAGGAAAGGCCGCCTAGGTCGGCAGACCTTGGTTACCCTTCATTCGTTTTTTGATGGGTCCGGAATGGCCTTGGAGACCTCTTACTAGGTATCCGTGCTAGGTGGTTGCCTTTGGTTGACCTAAGTTAGTAGGCGGTAAACCGACTTTAGCTTTATAGGATTGAGCATTGAACACTTAAGACAGCGGCGGCGACAGCAGCGGTTGTCGTTTATGTCACTGAGTAGGTGGAGGAGGCATAACCTGACTAAGGACTTGACCCTTAGATATTTTCGGGAACAGGAACGGATCTACTGCCGGACTGGGGGGATTTATGGGGTTTAGAGTGACTAGCCATATATCTTTTGGCTATCGACAAACGTCCAGGATAAAAACGGGACTCCTGAGCAGGAGACAACGATATCCAACCAGCCCGTATAGCTGCTTGGTCGAGGCGCCGCCGTGTCGCCAAGTCGGCTCTATGCATCAGTTCAGTACGGTGCAACTTTCCCTGATTTGGCGTGCTGGCTGGCCTCGCCTTTTCGTTGTTGTGTTTCTCTTTCACTCTGTTTCGCTGCTACGCTTTTCTTTGCTGTCCTTTCTCCATAATGAAAGACAGCAGCTGCGACTGCGGCAGTCGCAGCCATGGCAGGTGCAACAGCAGCAGCAGAAGCGAATAAGATAAGTCGATAGAACGGTGGCGATAATAGCGGTTACGGAACCAACAGGAAATGTGGTAGCAGAAACGGTATAAAGGCTAAGATCCTTGGAGCAGGGTCTGACCAAAAGCGGCATTTTTTCATCGACAATCGTCCAATCTCTCAAGGAGGATAGTGTCCAATCCGGATGTAGTCATAATGGATTCTGCGATGACGAAAGCGGCGCAGGCGGTGTCAAAGGGAGGCATTCCCTCCCCTACACGAGTGTCACTTCTCATTTTGTAGCACATAGACAGCGTACGAGATGTGTTGCTGTCGCTTTGGGAGAACTTTTTCGACAAGCATATGACTGTCACTCGTCGCTTGCCTGAGTGGTTTCGTTCCTTGAGTGTATCTGCCAGTATCTTTATACGTGTTGGTTTATCCATAAGTGTATATGGGGATTTCGGCGAGATATATGTTTAGCCGTCAACGTTAGTATTGCTTCCACGGGAAGCGCTATGGGACGCGGCGATGGGTTCCGCGATACGAAAAAGACAGGCGGAGGCTTCCAATAGCAGTACTTACATGACGAGACAGTGCCCGAAAGCGCATTTGCAGCTGCATTCTCCCAACTTTATCACCCTTGCCACTACCCCTTCCTCATCCCTTCGGCTCCGCGCTGACGCGTTTTGTACGGGCAACCATATAAATCAGAGACGGATAGGAAGCATCGGATGGTCATTTATTCTTACCTGCGGCTCCATCTTTTACGCCCAGACTCACCAGCCAACTAGCTAGCCGCTTTTTAAGACTGTGCCTTCCGATCTGCTCTCTGCCCCATAATCCTGTGTGCCACTGCCTGTCGTGGCTTTCCGTTCCTGTTTTATGCGGCTTGCTTCCATTGATCAATGATTCGACAGAGAGATAGCAAACATTCTGACATCATGTCTCGTTTCTGGGGTTTGATGACCTCTAGAAAGCTGTTTATACAAATAGATACAACGCTTGTCACAAGCCATCCATCCACGTGTGTCATCGGATAAAGTGAGTTTCCAACAACTGCAGCTAAATTGTACTACATCCGTATTGTTTATTATTACTGCTAAAAGTAGGCAGCTAGATGACCAAATCGATGATGTCTGAATACTGAGAGGTCAATGAGTATATGTTGAAGCGGCATCATAAAAAATGCTACAAAAACAAACGATTGTTTCGTTTCACTGAAAACACTTTTTAGTAAGGTCAGACCTAAGCCCTGGTTTGTATTGCTTGCCCATCACGTCGTATCAATGAACAAAATTTATGTTTGTTAGAATGTTATAATGACGTGTATGCTGATTGTTTAATATATAATACAGTAATAAGCAACTAGAATAGGCCTGTTAGATTACGACCACAGGGATTACTCCGGTGGTTAATTTTTACCTAGGGGTGCTTGTGAGACTAACTGCGTACCACATAATCACTAAGCAAAAAAATAGAAAAAAAGTATTTATTGAAAATATCATTCAAGTACGACCACTAGTTAAGTGCATGCGTGTAAAAGACGATCCCTTCGTCTACATATTTTATTATTAACTATCCCTGGCTGACAAATATGAAGCCTGTGATGTAACACACTCTAGCGTCCCGCATGGACAACTCGCTTGACTCCATTGATTGGTCCCGTAGTTGCCACCAGGACGACCCAGCAACGTGAGATTGTAGCCTTACGGATTGCTGAACCTCTACTCTTTTTTTCTGCGTTTTTTTCCATCCTCCTTAGCCATATCCGATTGGTGGATATACGACCTGTAGTTTTGGTCAAACAGCTGACATATGGACGACGTATTGAAGGAGAAACAGGCCTGATGCGGCAAGTTTCACCCAGACAAAGCAAGACAGGAGCTGTTCCTGTCTAAAAAAACGCCACTATCAGGAGACTTAGACATCAAAGCATACCATGAAGGCCAGAATGGCCCTTTGGGTCGTTCTGTATTGGCGATTCGGTAGGCATCATCCTTTTTCGACTGTTGTAGTCGACCAACGTTTTCATCGTCTCGAGGCTACCAGGACTGGCGCTTTGCTCCTGCTGTCGCTGTCTCACCACTCCCGTCATGTCCACCCGTCGCGTGAATTATTACTTCACTCATCCTGCACTTGATTGAGCAGCTCGATTTACTCGCTTGGTTAGGGTATGGTCGGTTCCTTTCAGGCGAGCCAGCCGCCAATGCTGGCCGCAACATTTCCCCTGTTCGTCTGCATCGGGCAAAAACGGGAACCGAGAATGAAGAGCAGCAAAGAGAAAAAAGACAAATCGAGATCGAGAGCCTTGCCGTTGAACGGGGCTGCAAGCGGCCGCAGCAGAACTGAGCCTTAAGAAGGGGCGACGAGAACGATGTCTCATCTTCCTTGTTGTAACAGTAATAGTAGTAGTTGTCATCACGGTCATCTTAGGATCATTATTAAAAGAAAATACGGTGCTGAGTCACTGACTGGCGTGCCATCTATTCGATCGAATAGCCGCTGTGTATTGTTCCCTCTTTAAGTATAATATTACGTTTGGACTACTTCACCGCGGGGCGAGCTGCTGCTGCAAGCAACTGTGACCAATGCCTTTGGTACTTCCCTAGAGGTCTCGATTCGCAACCGCCAGCTCCCAATCGCTCCCTCAGCCCCCAATTAATGATCGTACCGCTAGTGAACGCCGGCGCCAATGGCAATACTCATGTCGTCCCACGTCGACGAGGTCCGTCCAACTTAGCCAGGCCAGCCAACGATGCACAGTCTGATCACGGAAAACAAGACTCGTGAAGTTTTGATGGTGTAGATGTGACTTCGACTTAGGAACAGCTCGCTGTGTTCAGCTGTTTTAAAGCTGGAACTGTGTGACGTTCTGGTTTCGAACGTCGCAGCAGCCTACGGCGACGGTTCATCATGGCAATGGTGTCGGTTCCCAGGGACGGATGGGAGTAACGTTCTCGTCGTAGAAAACCATAGACGGAGACAAACTTGTTGAAAAAGCATTGACACCTGCACGGGAAATTCCGATAATAAGATGGCCATAGTGGGCCGAGCCCTAAAAAAACTATGGTAATCTCATTTGAAGGTCCGGTGTGATGAGCAAGAGATAAAAAAAAAAAACGAGCAACGTAGAGTTAGAGGACCATGAAACACTCACCTGAAAAGTAGACACGGCGCGGCAAAAAACAAAGAATATGGATAACAAATGATAAAAAGAGCTGGCAGAGTCGGGAGGGAAAGCGGCTCTGGGAACTGAGTTGGAAAAGGGGACGACGCCATTCACTGGCACATATAAAACTTTCCTCTGGTAATGATTCTCCAGGAAGAGCTCAGCGGCTGCCGTAATCGTCCTCACTCTAGAACGTTTACAAATTTTCGTATAGGCCCAGTGAAGCATTTAGAAAAGCTAAATGGAAGTTCGATAATTTGAGTATGAAGTTTAGGAGACTTAGAGAAAGTACTGAGCAGAAGCGGGCTCAAACAGAGATTCTTCACAGTAATGCCAGCAACCTCCGACTGACTAAACGAAAGCAAACTGTTAAATTTCGCTATTCATTTGAGTGGGTTAATCGCGTTGGAGTCAATATTATTCGCCAGCCAGTGAAATTTTGTGTCCTATCGTCTGTTTCGTTCCACGATTGCAGCGGAAAGGGCGGCAGGCTGAATCAAAAACAAGGACCTCTGCGTTGGGTCGGGTGTCATCAATGATCGACAAACCTCAAGGGGGTGAATTGACGAAGATATACTGAAAATGAAGTGGATAGCTACATAGATGAAAGGGACTGAGCATATGAGCTTGGCTCAGTCTTACCGAATACTATGACAAAGCTAACACTGACCATTATTATATCTCTAGTAAAATTTGGGGACCTAAACCAATGGAAAATACTCTAAATTCCGAAACAACAATCAATGAGTAAATGATTTGCGACAATTAGGTCAATGGAGCTAAGGTGCAACGGCAGAATAAGCAGTCTTCAAGATGTCAACCTGTCGGCTGATAGACTTGACCGTTGATGGCTGAGCTTGCGATGAAACCCCTTTTAGCTGGTTTACGAGCTGGTAGCATGAAGTTGTGTTAATGGACTACGGAGCTCATATCAGCAACATAACTCACTGACTTCCTTTCTGGTCAATCAGCTAATCCTTAAAGCCACCAGCAGTGTCTAGAAACGTAATCCGGCGTAAGCTTGTGAACCGGCCTTCGTCAACGGGTGTGCTTTTTTATTGGCCGCTCAATCCAATAGTTCAGTGTGATTTTCTCTCCACTAGACAGCGTCACTCTTTAGGTACGCGATGTTATGACCGTGATCACCGTCATTATCCGCATGACCAACTCATCATGACGATGATGAGATAGGCTCGTTGCTTTTGCCTCTGCTTCATCGGCAGTGTCGATCCGTAGCAAGTCCGAGCAGTCATTAGCGTGCGCATGCGGCATCGAAGCAGAAAAAAAGGGTGAAAGGGGAAAACCGAAATTATGAAGGGGCGCTACGAATGCATGAACAATCGCATAAGCGCCATCACCACCATTACCACAGCCATCGTCGCCTTCGTCGTCGTCCTTCAGAAAACGAGCACGCTGAACAAATTCACTAATACTACTAGTTCGGAAAGCGGCCTGCAAGCTGGCTCCACTAGGACATCCACATCTTGAAGTATTGTCGGCCAAGAAGGGCGCTTGAAGACGCACAAAAGAAAGAAAGAGCTGAGAACAGGTAACTCGAGTCGATCGAATCATCACAAAATGAACCAATGGCAAAAGAAACCAACAGCTGCGCACTTAACGCAGCAGCCGGTTGCTCAGCAACTAAAACAGCCCTGGCTAGCAGACGTTAACCGTTACTGTGCCGTTCGTTTTGGCATTTATAACCTGCGGATAATATCTTTATTGCAGGACGGCCTTTATTGTGAGCTAGGTCAATCGGCAACTTGGTCAGAAAGTAGTAATGTGTTATGGGTTTTAGCCCCCGTGGAGGTTTCCCTAGCTTGATATGGACTTCATTTAAAAACCCGCGCATTTTCCAAATAGCAATAGCAGTCGCAGCAAGCAGGCTATTTTAGGACACAAAAAACAACTCGTAGCGAGGTTGGCCGCGTATCGTTTCTGCTTCTAGGTCCGTGGATTTATTATCCGATCGCTTCGTTTGAAAAAAAAAACGCTTCGAACGCAGCTGCAACCGTACAACGATTGCTTCTGCGGCAACGGCCCTTTCCTATTCGTTGTCTCACTAGCGTTGGTAGTAACGTGAACCAACAAAGCCGTACGATTATCTCTGCTGTCGTCACTGTATTTTCAACGACTGCTGCTGTTCTCTCTATTGTTGCCTTCTCATACTGCCCCCAGTTACTCCGATATTTTCTGGCCACCACCTTCGTTAACGAAATGAATGCGAATAAAAACTGAATACAACGAAGCTGAAGTAACGAACGGCAGTTTATGAGATGAAAAATGCAGCGGTAGGAAAAGTTGTAGTAGCGGCGGTGGCACCGAAGGTGCAACGAAGTCAAACTCCAAATGCCACCAGAATCGCCTATGCCACAATAATAACAACAACAATGAAAGAAACAAACAGATAGAGTAAACAAACGCCAGCACGTGACCAATGTAACCGCCGACAGCAACGCTGTAAATAAATTATTTCGTGTTGATCTTTGGCTCGCGCCGCTAGTCTAACAGCTATTCCTGCTGCAGCAGGAATAGCTGATGGTTCGGCAATGGATGTCCGTGTAGGACATTACAGCGGCTTGAAGCTAGTTACTTTGGCTGGGGAACGATTGTACACTGTACACATAGAATGCATACGGCCCGGTTGATTCAAATAGACCGACCTATGGCGCCCTGAGCACCCACACGAGAGACAAAATAGTAAGAGAGGGAAAGGGGAAGACGCACGAGAAAGTTTGACGTAAAATGAGAAAACGAAAATGTTACAAAGATGAAGAAATATTGTTTGTCGTTGCACATATACATTCGGTCTATATATGCGCACGTACGTTGTCAGAGCGCATGTGCGAGAGCTGCCCATGATAATGGTGGCGCTGTCGGAAAGGTCCGAACGATTGTTAAGTAAGTTCTTTTCAGGCTTTGTCCTAATTTGAAGACGTCTTATTTCGAGGCGAGGGAGCGCGGACCGTGCCGGGAAAAGGAGACAAAGTTTTAACAACGATCGACGTACTGATTGAGAGTGTGTCTTGGACATGCGGCTCAAGCATGGACAACGAACGAACTTTGAACAAAAGTTTGCCATTTATACAAAATTGTCTATTAGAGATTTCAGACTGTCAATTGGTTAGTTGTTACCTAATGCGAGCTACTGCGTATACAGTAGCTTGCATTAGGTACAGGTAGTAACAATGATACATAACGATGCCTGTAACAAAGAAAAACACTCACGAGTGAGAGCTTTCTCGCTACACGTGTACATATTATATAATATTGTGTTCGATACTTATACACTATATATAGTATTACATAACAAAGCTTCTGGATTATGGAGCATCGCCATTATTACGAAAGGGGCCAACGAAGGCGGGTGATTCAATTGCTGAATTCCTCGTTTTCGCACATATGTTAAACGGCGTATTATACAACGGATTTCCTGTTAGTGGAACTAACTGTGCTTAGCCCTACCCACTGAGCTGTCAGCTTAGCTGGTAAACCATCCTTTGAGGTCATGACGTAGATTTTGCATCCAGTCTTATCTTATAATGCTTAATGGAACATTATAGTTGTCGCTGCCCACTGAAGATTTTAATTAACAGGGCAGCGGTAGGAGCATACAACTTTAAAGAAGATGAATTCAAGTAGACTATAACTTTCAAAAGAGTGCGTCTAAAAGGGTTAAAGCACTCAGTGAGACGGCCTATGTTCATTTACCGGAGAAACTTATCTCACTCGAGATGCAGGCTAAGGATAATTTCTATAGGATAAAAGCCCTATAAAAGTGGCCTTCAACGGAACTCTAAGTAAAAGTCGCGGCTTGTCTATTAAGAAGTTAAGTTTAAAAAAATCGCTTCTAGAATGCTTCTCTACGAAATCCACCACATTTATTGTCACCAAAAGTTGTGCAAAAGTGGAAGTGGTGCAATACGAGGTCCTGCTGCAATATACAATACACATACTGCTGTCTTGACAGTAAATTATTTTTTTATCGACCCGTCTGATGAAAATAAATGTCAGATACTGTAGTACGCTCAGGAGTAATAGTCTTTTGATCAGATGATACAGACAGCAGAGGATGCTTCATTCATATCCAATAATCGTACTAAGTTAAGGCGGCCCACTTCCTGTCGTTTACTACTCATTGAAACATCTGTCCAAGGCATCTATAACGACGTACGAAACTCCGTTTGAATAAGTAGCAATGGCAAACGATATAAAATTAGACGTTTTAGTAGTTTTTTCCTTTTCACAAGAAGCGCTCAATCAGTATGCTGTCCCATTCTTCTTGCAACGCTTAAGCTTTTCGTTAGCGTCAGGTAACGCTCAATCGTGCTCACTGTTTTGCTCTTTACAGCAGGGACGCCTCCTATTGATTACACACTATCATTGTCGCATAGTAGAATCTACTCGAGCATATCTTCGCGCCGAAAAAAAAACAGCCGTTTTCATCGCGATGCAATCGGTTCTAAGAGGACGCTCTGCTCTCTTCGTTATTTTGTCGGATTCAACAACGAACTCGCTGATTAAGGCTGAATGCTTCTGTCAGCTCTGAGCGCTTCTACGTCCAGAACAGCAATGCCGGCCATGACGAGGCGTTGCCGAGAAACACGGATACGCTAATGAGTGAAATTAAAAACAGAACGAAACGAAAAAAAATCGTTGATGGGAAAAACAGACGAAATTCTCATTTGATCACGGAACGCCGCCCCCGTGAATGCCCACAGAATCCCTGTAGGATACGCTTTTTCGCTACTGTAAGCGTTTGTTGTTTCGCTTAGGCGCGTTTACCCATCTTTTTTGTCGTTCTTCTATATATGACCACTAGGGCTGTAGGAGTTATGAGAGAAGGCGGTCATATAACGTTGACGCTGGCAATGGGCCCAGGCCATCGTTATCGAACCAGACAGATTATTGTGCAGAACGGCAGACGGCGATAGCTAGCTACTTGCGTGGTATTTATACAGCTGTTACTGGCGCATCATGTCAATCCGCGCCCCCGAGAGATACACAGGACCATGCAGAATCATTCAGTTGTATCCAATAGCTAGTGAGGGAACAGAGTTCGAAGAAGAGGATGTTTGATAACAATCATTTTAGAACCCTCCGTTGTTTCCGTTTTTGCCAGCAACTCCTATATGGATCCCTATATCCTTTCTGCCCGTCACTACGTATCGTCTTAGAAAGTTTATGGCTCTTGCAGCTTCTTAGACAGCCGTTAACGTAGTTATTCTTGAAAAAAAATGGTGTATAGAAGAGAAAGGGGGAATCCTCTGCTAACCATGGAAAAAAAACCATTAACAAGGGACGCCGGAGCCGACAACGCCGACGGTCAATTGCAAAAAGTTTCTACTCGAAATGCTTTCGACTTTGCTATTCATTCGTTAGACCATGGTGCCGAATTGGAAAAGGCTAGTTACAAAAGAACTCAGGCACAGGCAATCAACGAGAGAAAAATAGCCGGAACACTAATTTGACCCATAGGCCCGACAACAGGCAATATTGGGAGTATTTGCCTTTGGTTGAGGGAGGCAGAAAATGCCTTTAAAAATGGCAGGGTTCATTCAACATAGACTAGCAATGGAAATAGACCATATTTGCAGGAACGGAACGCGAGAAAAGAAACATTCCAGTGCTGACAAAACAAATACCTAAATGCTCAACTGGACGAAATTTGTTACTTGAATAATTCAGGCGGCTATTTGCTGGTAGCTAAATCGTCGTACAGTAACGCATCTGCGTCAGGCCCTATTGGTTCGCTAGTTTTTTACCTTTTAGCTATTGTTTTTTAATCAAGGCTCACGTAGCCAGCTGAGGACTGCGTATCGACAAAGGCTTTGTGATGAGCGTTATGAAGGTAAAGTGTGGAACACTAAAAGCCTTCAAAGTACAGACAATTCGTTGCTTTACGAGGTACTGCACCGACAGCAGCAACAAAAATTGGAAAATTACGGGCATGCGTCAACAACGCCGTTAGGCTTAGAAAGGGCAATGCCCAGTTCTTTGTTCGAAATCGTACCCATCGAAAGATAAACTGCCGCACTTCTACATGACGAGAACTCACCACCTCTTATAAAATACACAGCTAAACTTCCATGTGTAGAACATCTAAAGGAATTGATTTAAGGACGCAGTTCCTTGTATAACACATAGTTTCTCTATCGCTCTCTGCCCCCTCGGACTCAGTTTAGATATGTTGCTCTCATATGCACGTATGAAACGAAGGCTCTATTTTTAAATATTTCTTAGTGACTACGCTTTCTTGCTGATACCATTACCGTAGCAGTGGAGAAACAACGTTGCGGCGCTAGTCCGCTTGACCACGCGAGGACGTGAAGTGGCCATAGTTAAAGGAGAAAATAGGTTTACTGCGTGCGACCTTCAACCTTTGCTTTTTCCCCGTCTTTGCCTCCTTGTGATTCTTCCGATTCCCACTTGCCCTTGCATACTTCTATATTGCATGTGTGCGCGTTTGAAATGACATTATGGATGGTAGCCGACAGCTTTTCTGAGGCCGCCGCGGTGATATTTGTAGGTGCGTTAGTCTTGCGGCTTTAGTCATCGTGCGAAGGCTTGTAACGAAAATGCGAATAGAGAAAGAGAGCATATGGTTCGTTCGTTTTCGAAGACGAAGGCGACTGCGGCGGCTGTCACTCCAGTCGATGATGATTGCATCTAGCGATCGCTGCAAACGGCAGCTTCCTTGCGTACCAACGTTGCCACCCCTACTAAAGGTAGTAATGCGGGATAATACGAAAGCTCGCAGAGCCTGGCGCACGCTAGGCCGAATAGCGGACGCCAGCCGATGGAGGCCTCCCAGAAGCGTACGAAAGTAGAAGAAGGACGTAAGGGAAGGACCTTAGCTACCGCTTCCTTCGCCTGCCCACGTCCTTCATACACTACGTCGACAAGGGCCGACCGTCGCGACCAGGCTGGGTTCGGATCGGATCGAGTCGGATAGCCGATAGGGGTCGTCCTTTTTCAATAGCGATAGCTCACGTGTTCTTGATGTTCATGTATTTTGCTCGTTTTGTATCGTTGTTCTATGGCTAGCTCGGTTGCAGAGCTTCTTTGCGCGGGTGTGTGTGCATGTGCATAAACGAGGTCATATATGTGCGGAATAAAAAGAACAATTGCTTTCCAACCGGTCGCTTGCTTATAAAAGGGCAGTGGAAGACATATCGTGCGCATGCGTGTAGCTGCAAGTATGCATGCGGCACGATTCTAGAATAGCGGGCCTTGTTTCTTCAATATAGAAACCTGAATAACAGCGTATACGATGGTAGGGTAGGCGTACACGGTTTTTAAAATTTCTCCGTTTCACATCGCGACATGAAATACAGTTTATTTATTAACATGACATAGTGAATATATGTGTCTCTGCGCAGAATTTGAACCGGCACTCGGTTTTTACTTAATATATGAATAGAGGACACACAAGAAATGGCAGATACAGCCATGGGACATAATAATAACGCGATCTTTAAAAAAGTGGAACTGAGAATTAGTTTTAACGCATGCAGTTATCCAAATGTTTCGCAGGTTCAATACTAACTGCTATCGTTACATATGCAATAAAAATAAGTTAGTCTCAAAACTTCGGCTTTGTTATAAATTTTATAGACATATCCGTGAGTCATGTTAATAATCACTATAAGAGTAAACTATAGCCATAAATCCATAGCCTCAAAAACGTCCATAACGAATTAAAGCATCTTTAATGTATTTCACGCGTCGGCCCGTTAGTTTATAGACTTTATGGGGATGAATTATATATATATATATATATAATTCTCTCTGTCTCCGTGTATATATATATATATATATATATATATATATATATATATATATATACATGGCTTACAGGTTTTTTGTTTTCGGAAATACGTCTGACTTGTGAAAGGCACGGCAACCTCTGAAAAGCTTGACACTGCCTTAACGTCATCGTCTTCATAGGCAACTTCTTCGATTTTCTGAAATTTGACTACGTTTGATCACGTTGCAGTAGCCGTGTCTTTAGGCTTGACTTGATTTTCTGATGCCTTTGGAATTTAAATCTAGTTTTTCCGCCGACAGTGGTTTCTTGGACAGTGTTTCAGTTTTTATTCAACCAGTTTGCTTGACTCCCCATCTGATAACCCGTCGATAACCTCTTTTTTTTATATAAAAAAAAAATATATATATATATATATATAGGGAGAGAGAGAGAGAGAGAACAAGCTTCTGTAACAAGTTAACAGGTCGAGATGGTAATAAAATGAAGAGTCTGACTTTGACCACTTCCGCTTCATCATCGTGTTGTAAATTTCAGTAGTGGACAGACTGATATTTGGTGTCCAGTTATAATCAGCCTTGGACTTTGTGTGCAGAGCTGCTATTACAACCACTGAAAACATTTCGACTTTTTGGGTCAGCTGGCTAGCCAGTCTGCGCTATTCGCAACCTAGGCATCGCAGAAAAATCTAAATTAAGGAAGGAAAAAAGCCACCGCCCTGTATAGGTACAAGCGTGGGCTGTCCATGCATTAAGGGGTTCGACGGGGTTGATTTGCGTTGTAATTAGCAGCGGTATCTGGTGCTCGGGGGGTTGTTCCTAGGTACTAACTACCACTTCGTGCTGTTAAGCCGCAAAGATCGTCGTTCGAATAGGTTCGTCGTTATTTAGTAGCTGGTGGCGTTTACTTTTGATGTCGTGGATGAAGCTGTGAAATACTAAGTGTTCTGCGAGCTTCAGAGCCCCTTTCAAAACTTGCTAGTATTTTACCTCTTACTCGGCCCATCACTCACTTAACGGAAGCTCGACCACTATCCCCGACTTTCACAACGGTACACGATACCTCTGCTGCTAACGTAACCATTACTTTGTTCTGCCTGATTTGCCCCTTGCCTTAGCCAGATGGCGTGTCGATGATGCTTTCATTCTGTTTCAAGAAAGTTCTGCATGTGTTGCTGATTTTCGAGATTCCGCAGATTAATTTCTTGGGCTTTCAAACAGACTATTCGTCGGACAAATCAACTACCTGCGTGGACTGCAGAAGGCCAGCCGATAAGTTCGATAACGTGTACCTTACCTAGTCCCCATGTAACTCTGCCCGCTGCAACCCTTAGTGACACATCCTTCCCCTTACAAACTGGCTTTACTTCAGTGTCCCATTTCCCTGGGCCTGAGTTGACCTGCTTGCTTCCCTATCCCTGTATTTTTATGTATGTCAAGGTTTAGTAAAATCGAGCTTTTAATATATTGTGGTAAGGCCAGTGCCTCGTCGGTGCCCGCAGCGGCGGTGCATGGCCTCAGCCACTGCGCGCAATACAGCTCCGTCTGTCCAAGCCGACCGCATAATTTTCACTGGGCAGCTCTCCCAATAGTCCATTGAGACACTGGACCGTCGAGTTATTCAATAGCCTGCCCCTTTGCTATTCACCCTTGCCCTAAACAGTGGATAGACGCAATCCTGAATGAGAGGGCTAAGACGGAAGAAGACGCAGGCGCAAGCGTTGAGTAGTCCCACAAGCTTCCTCCTGCTATAAAGCTTGCATGACGGCTTCAAGCCGGCGATGCAGGTAATATTATACAGCGGTGTATGAATACCACTCACAAGCCAGCTTTATTATCTACTGTTATTCCGGCCAAACAGGGGCAGTTGAAATTGATGAAATAAAAAAATAATTAATGGTTTGTTCCAAGCAGCCTTTTGTAATATTCGAATGGAATACTGCTAAAAATCTTACTTGTAATCCTTCAGTTAGGAAAGTTCTAGCTTTATAGCATTGAATAACAGGAACATTGCTTCGGAAATCAAATATAGCAGTAGTTATCTATTTTTTCATTGTTGTCCTTTTCTGTCAATATTCCAGGTGTCGTACGCCCGCCCGAGCAGCGAGGCGATTAAGGGCGCCAACCTGTACGTCAGCGGACTGCCCAAGTCCATGACCCAGCAGGACCTCGAGCAGCTCTTCGCCCCTTACGGCGGAATCATCACGTCGCGCATCCTCTGCGACAACATCACCGGTAAGCAAGAGGCCCTCAAACTTTCATTCTGCAACGACAGCAGCATTTGAACTCACAGTCATTTGAACAGTCATAGTTATATGGAAAGGCGTAAACTACGCGATGTCTTCTCGTTGTTTTACAAAATACATCTTCTCTCTTACAGGAATGATAATGATGCACTATTATTATTTTTAAAAAGAAAATGACATTGAGCGTAAATGTACAATGAGCATAAATACACGCTCAAAAATAAATTTGAGTAAACCTCTTTCCTTGTTAGTGCATGCAACAACAACAACAAAAGCCATTTTGTCCATCTTCGTCTTTTGGCCCCTAGTCGTGAGGTAATAAGCGTTTGTTATCATTCCAAAGCCATCCTCCCTGTGCGCAGCGATTCCCCGACCAGTCTGTGACGTACCGACAGTATTTGGTGTCTTTGTTCTGTTCACTTTTCCACCCATATCCAATGCTTCCTTGTTTTTGTCTCGCTCTCCCCTCTGTCTGGATCTGGCTACCTTTGCTGGCAGATTCTCCATCCATCGACTAACCGGAAGTCTCTGCAGCTTTGGAGATTCGGCCATTGACTCCGCGGCTCTGTGCTCATCGTTTCTTGCCGCAAAATGGAGCCAGCGGTCCTTTTTGAAGGCAGCAAACGATTTACTAAAGAAGGCTCTGTAAAGAGTGGAGCTCACCCGCAGCGGCGGCGTGGTGCCGGCAGACCAGCGGGTAGGGTTTACGGTTCGAGCTCAATAAGGCATTACTGTGCGAGAAGGGGAGATGGTCCTCAGGCATCTGGAATGAAGGGAAAATCTGCTGCCGCTAGAGTTTCAGCCGCTTTGTTGAGTACATGGAGAGACTGTGGCCTAGTAGGGGAATGGGTGACCGTGATGCAGCATCGGTCACATCGCGGACCAATCGAGTGTCTCGGCTATGGGTTAGTGGGCTCGGTGGCGACTGTCGCCAGACTCCCTGGACGGCGCAGTAGCAAAAACGAAGCGCCACGCGGCGATGATCCATCTTTTGGCCTTTGGGATCAGACACGGCCACGCTTCAGGACGTATACTCAAGCCGGTATTCTCTCACTCTCTTTTTGATTCCTCCTATTTTTATTTCCCATGCTCCGATACGTTCGCTTCCGATTAAAGCCAGACTAGGATGATACTCTAACTCCTGAGCTTATTTAAGCTCATAGACAGAAAAAATGAGAGAAATACACGTCCGTCGAACGCGTCTGTATTACGACTCTTACACGGCGAGTCCCTTCCCTGTGATCGTCATCGTCTGCCACAATCACCGGTTTCGTTATCAGCAAAAGTAGCAGATACTTTTATCTTTCGCGCTAAATTCACCACTGAGACGGTGTATTCCGATAAGCCATTATGCTTCGGTGTGAATCACGAGCGCAACACAGAAGACTATTCTGTACGACATCAAGGGCTCTTCTATACGTACCGACTTTTCTGGAGATAAGAACAAGCAAGCAACGGACTTTAAGCTTGATATGTCTCTGAACTCTTGTGATACTACGGTATCGGTTCTTTGCCACGTAACTTAACTGTCTTCTTACTTACTCTGTGACACTGTATTAAATTTACAATGCTGACTTTACCTGGGGTAAACTTTCATTTTGGCTTGTCTCCCTTTTATTGTATCCCGTATGTCAACGGGACCGTCCCTGTTACGGCATACTCGTTATAATGGCCGATTTCTAGAAATCGAGGTGCGCCCATTACCGGAATCGGAAAACAGATATCCAAGAAAATAGCCTTGTGAGCATCCCCACGGGCTTTGGCGATAAAGACGCTCCGTTTTCAGAACGATGATCCGTGAGTGATCTCGAACGAATGCAACAACGAACACAGGCGAAACGATGACTGACTGACTGAATCAAACTTTTTTCTCATTTTATCGCTCGCCATGGCCACAGACGTTTTTTCTCTCTACCCATGCATTCGCTGCCCGTTTCTTTTCGACGAATATCTTCGTACTATCCGACGGAGAGCGTTTCATAGCATATAATCCTGATTGATTTTGTCTTGTTCCCGTTATGAACCCAGCAACCGAAAAACAGTCCGTAGTGACGCTTACGACGTCAACATCAATGCAGCGAGCCGTCGTGACCCAGAAGGGGTAGCCTATGGTCAGCCCACCTCATTTCAGTGTGGCGTCTGTGCGTTCTTTGCTCGTGTGTACGAATCACAGCCATTTGTACCTGAAAACGCCCTAAATCTTTCTTTCAAATCCCTGACCGCTCCCCCAGTATCTTTTCCCCATTGCCTTCCTCATGCTCCTGTTCTATACCATGCCTCTCGTCCTTTTAGTCTGTCTATTAGGAGGAAACAGTAACGAACCCGGGAGGGGCGAAACTCCGTCTGAATCTTCACTACTAATTTGGTTTTTGCCGCTGCTTCGCCGTTTTGCGGCTGTTTACTAGGCGTCATCTTTCTCATGGGATAGCGACGACGTTGATGTCCCTATAAGTGCTGTAGCTCCGCCCAACAGTGGAGACAGCAGTAGCGCTGGAAGGCTAAGAAATAAGGACGAGCAGTTCGCTTCTACCTAACCGGCTCGCCCATGGTACGCCTGTTGCCAGGCAGCCAGCGGATATTAGGTGGAATACATTACGTGGATATCATTGTGTCGTCACACGTTTATCAACGGCTCGGACAGTTCCAGTCTCAATACACCCCATAGCTTCGAAAACTCTCCTAGATCTACAACAACCTTTCTAGTACCGCCACGTTTCAACGTTCTCGATACTCATACAATCACTAGCACTATCACCTGATCCCCTTCCGCCGCCCGCATCGCCACAGCCACTGACGGTGACTCCAATGACGCTAGCCAATGTAAAGGGTTCGTTCTCTACAGACCGACTGTTCGTTCTTATTGCTCCCTGTGAGCTCTATTTCTGCTGCGAACCGTCTCGCTCTGAAAAAGGTTTATATTGGTGGAAGAATATAAGCCGTTCGACTCACCTTGCATCAGTCGTTCTTACGCCGCTAGCTTCGGTTAGCCTCTTGCATCGTTTCTTCTATAGTCTTTGCCTGCCGATCGCAGATCGCTTCTGCAGGGACTCCACACAGCGGCCTATAGCCTCAACCCAGTCAAGCCAGCTACAAAATCTTTGCCCTTAGATACAACGAACGACGACAAGATTCTATGCTGTCGTCCCATTTTTTCTCAGTTAGAAGCATGCGTCGCTGTCTAGTGACGTCCTTCTCTGCCTGCCCTTGTTCAGCCCACCCAAAGCTTCAGCGTAGTCACACTTGCCCCGACGATCCTACCACCTTCACTGAAGAAAACCAACGAACTTCCGAAATGTGTGTTTTCTGATTTGAGAGTTTTATCACGTTTTTGTCGTGGGTCGGTCGTAGTACGGAGTCCTGGTTGGCCACCGGGAAACCATCAGCTGCTAACTTTGCTGGGAAATGGCAACAGACGAAACCAGGTCGTACAACCGCGCCGGCGCAATCAGCTTGCCCACTTCCACATAATACCACCATGGAGGAGATCGTGGATCTATCTAATGCCATGGGCGTCACGGAAGGTATAATTTAAGGCTTGCCATTCCTTTGTTCATTCAATGTGCGCACGGATATCCGCCTCGGTTTCGTTCGTACTGTCGCTACGGGTCTCTGGCCATTTATAGTTCCCAATGGCGGTTTCGGTTCGGAACATTCCGAGAAGGAAACGATGGAAACCCGTGTGAGGCCATGTTTCCTTGCTGTTTATAGATACTACTGCTTCGACAAAAAAAACATTTGCTTAAATTTACAACGTACAAACATACCATACACATCAGTGCAAGCAAATATATTCTTTTCTCGTTTGATTGTTAGATCATACGGCGGTCAAGTCCTCCGATAGCTTCTCCAAAAGACTGCGTATTACGGGTATTGGATAGTTTCGGTGTTCTATTCAATAGCCATCTTTGATTCAAAATAGTTCAAAGCTAAGCAAACATGCCTACGACCTGCTAAAGCCCCGGTAGGCGCAAGCTATGATTATCGGCTTTGATCTCTGAGCAAAAAGGTCATACATCATGGTATCAGAGACGACGGGAAAAAACCTGACCTCTCGTCAAGTTGTATCTTTCAACGGTAAAGAGTCAATGGCTTTCTAAAAAACTACGAGGCTGTCTAAAGAAAGGTGTTGGAGGCAGCCTGCAACCGCCATATGAACTTATTTTTGTTACACATACAATTCACCGAGAAAGAATCGCTACTTTTTTTTTGTACACCTAAGATTAGTGAGCAACTTCCCTTGTTATGTGCGCGTTTCAGAAACGCATTCATCCACCCATAACCATGTGCGTTATCTATGTTAATGCTAGTGCAAAGGTCTATCAATTGACAATAAAATGATTTCCTTACTAACATAGCGGGATTGATTCACTTGAAAACCCAATCACATTCTGTTGTCCGTGTATCTTTACTAATCCCAAATCGAACTGAGTTGCTGGTTTATAAGCTTCCCTTTTGTATTCTCTTCGTAACCTACTGGCCTCTGTTCCTTTTACTCGATTCGGTAAAGGCAGGTATTTAAGAGTTCGTACTGACTTTGTTTGTCTGTCGTTTATCTTCGAAAGTCGAAACGGTAGGCAAGACTACGTAAAAGGGTCAATTGGACAGAATCGTTTGCTTTCGGGTCGCAGGGTTAATTTTCATTGGCTCTGGCTAGGCCATTGCCGACGGGCGACCTGTATGTGCTCCGTTATCGAGAACGATCGATCGCCCTATGATAGGAAAACTGGGCAGTCGCAGGCTTGGGTAGACATCTGATATCGCTCCTAAGCCCGCACTACATCTGCATGATAAAAGCCAGCAAGAGCATTTATAGCACGGTATCGAGTAACTTGCCGTAACATGTACAGCATGCAGGCAGTGAACAGGCATCGTCCATCTGAAGACGCCTTTGAAAGTACCCGAGCAAAGGCTAATTGCAGCTGACGAGGAAGTGTGGACCAAGCGAAGAAAAGACTTTCTGCTTTGTGAACCTTTCGATTGGCTCTAAGCGGATGAACGATTCGATGCACCGAAGTAAGCAACGAGACCGTTGGCAGATGGAAAAGCATCGCTTTAAATAGGGACTCTGCAACATTTGCTTTGAAGAGAGGTTAAACGCCTGAGCACCTGTAAAGCGCTCGGGGTGAGATTTATCTTGAGCAGGTTGATCCTGATGACTCGTTGATCAGAATGAGATCTTGCCGTTTTCTGTATTATAGTTCACACGAGACTTTAGTAGTACAAAGATGTTTCAAGGCGAACTTGTCTATCGGCGGCAATCTACAGACCCGGGTTGATTGTGCTTCGTCTTACCACAGCTACAATGCCAGTTTGGAGGGTGCTAGACCATCTGTAATGGTAACGTGGACCGACTGCTTTGAAAAATACTGTAAGGCACCGTTCCTGAGTGCGTGGGTGGATTCTGCCCTATACACTCATTAGCTGGAGTTTACATGACGTAGCACCAGCATATTACTGACACACTAGTAGGCAGCTTGCTTTTTTGATTGCCTTCCTCCGCTGACTGTTACAGCTTCGGAGTGTTTCGGCCTGCTGCTATTCCTTCATTTGCTGTGGAGCTGTGCAACCAGCCCTGTAGCGTCCACGCCGCAAACACGGAGACTCGGTTCACCCCTACAATGTGTTACCCGTGTTGTCTTCCTTCGCCTTGATCTGTGCTCATTCGTTTTGCCCCATGCTTGTAATGCTCTAACTCTCTTCGAGGGATGATCACCATTGACGGTTACTGTTTCCTGCGTTATGCTGTACTGCTGATGCTGAGTACGCTTTCCGTGTGGTCGTGTGAGCCTTAGAGGCCGCGTCTTGCCACTGTTATCCACGTACCGATTTCTAATTTAATTTCGGCTGTCCCAATCGGTCTGACTAACGTTTTCGTTCATTCTCCTATATCCAAACAGGCGGACAGCTCGCCAGAGGGATAGACAACAGATGTGGCGAACTGCACGACTTGTTGTATTGGGCCGTATACAGCTGTATCGCACGCCGCACGAAACGGACCAGCAAACATGGGGAACGACGGCTCAATGCAAATAGACAAATACCCTTTGGTTACAGAACCGGTAACTGCGCCACTGACTTCGACGGTTTGCTCCTGCTAGACTTTGCGGGACTCTGTTTAGCTCTATTCGGCAAACAGACACAGACGATAATATAAAGTGGCACCACAAACGTACAGACTCGTCCTGCTCTAATAAGGTGGTTAGTAGGCAACTTGCGTTTTGTCATGTCGTCGTCTGGCAAACCAAAAAGTCGCCTAAAAGCTGCTCAACGTTGACTTACGTCACAACGCGCACAGCCATAACCATCGAAGGCAGAAGGTTAGACCCGATCAATCGCCGTCACTTTCGGCAACAACAAAATGCACGCTGGCTACAATCGTCGGTCATGTGCCTAGGGAATTGCCGAGTACGTTTGCACAGCAAGTTCTCACAGGCCTAAGAAAGGCTCCCGACAACGGCTACCGACAAGGACTGATACCTTCCTTTTTTTTTTTGCATATATATGCTTGTGATATGGCGCGCTTTGTACGGCCCTATGTGGATTCTCTTCCCTCTATTGCTTCCGGTCCCCTGACACCAAGAGCAGTTGTTCAGCAACTAGCGATAATGCACTGAAAATCCAATGGAAATCATAGTGGGAAAACCGTAGGTAAGCTGTCCGCTGCGGTGGTTGCGTCTCCCGAACAGTTTTTTCCTTCATTGCAGTACCCTCTCTTTTATGGTGTCAATCCTGTTTCCTTGTCGGAACACGGAAGGACTTTGCGTGGCAACTCAGCTGATATTTGACGGATGCAGTGGCGTCCCCTTGCCACCAATATTACCATCTTGCCGGCCACTAGTTAACACCACGTGACTCGACTTTACAAGTAACCACAGAAAGGGCCTCCACTGGACAGTCCGGCTCCGGTTAGTGAGGTTTGTACAATCGTGCAAAATTCGATGCTTGCTGACATTTTTGGTGTGCTTGTCTTTGGCGCGCCCGGAAATATCGTCGACATACCGCAGTTCGTGTCGTTTTCTTAACGCTTGTCTTCCTGATGGTTACGGCATCCGGACGCTACCACTCTTGCTTGAATTGTTCTACCTTGGCTATTTTCGCTTCGTAGTGTCACTGGCTAATAAACGAATATCTGTTTCAGGCCACTGTTTTTCAGTGACCGCCTACAAGACCGCCGAGACGATGGTGGTCACGATACTGATCTCGTTAAGCAACCAGTGGACGACTTTTTTCGCTTTTCGTAATAGGGACTTGAGCTCATTAAATATACCACACCCGTTCGTCTGGATACATGAGACACTGTCGCAGAAGCGGACAGTGGGGGCGAAACGGTTTTTAGTTTCGACTGAGGGCTACCCCTTTTCTCTCGCACGCACAAATGCCCATCCGCCCATGGCTCGTAGGGATTCGAGACAGATGGGGAACTGATCCACTTTCTATTATCGCATCGAGCAGGCGGCTACCCGATGATCAGTCCCGGGCTAGCAAACATAAGCACGGGCAGAAACTCATCTCCCAGGAGCAATCATACGGGTGGCAATGATAATTCAACTCCGCCGCCTCTTTTGCACTTGTCAGCGGTCCAGCCAGTCAAAGCCCCGGTTCCAAATCAGATAAAACCACCATCGGTCCCGTCGTTCGGTGACAAATGGGTGGCCGGATGTTTATCTTTTATTTGGTCGTAGTCCGACTTCTCCGGACGTTGGGTAGAACTGTTTAGCTAGTCGTCTAGCTCGGATAACTACCACAGCTGGCTCACGTATGCGGAACAGAATGTTTAGATAACGATAAGTAACGGACGACTGAAGTGTAAAAAACAAAATACTAGGAGAAGTAATTAATAGTTTTCTACTTAGCTTCTGATTGTCGTCGTAAAACTTCAGATTAATTGAATCTTTTTTTTGATATATAGCTATTATTATTTTGCATATATAATACTAAACATACTAAGAACTATAATGACTAATGTGCTTTTTCTTCTCTACCTGTTTGTTCTGTATGATTACTTTGCTTTCATTACTATTACTATTATCAATATGCAGGGCTTTCCAAAGGCGTCGGCTTCGTGCGGTTCGATCAGCGGGTCGAAGCTGAGCGCGCCATTAAGCATCTGCACAACACCGTGCCTGAGGGAGCTACCGAGGCCATCACGGTCAAGTTTGCCAACAACCCAAGTAACAACGCCAAAGCTATTGCGCCCCTCGCGGCTTACCTTTCTCCGCAGCGCCGTTTCCCGGGACCGATTCACCATCCTGCCAACCGATTCAGGTATGGCTTGCCTCCGCTGTCAGCGGCCGCAGCCTCGCCTCTCGCCAACAACCCATCGACCAGGTACGGGACAAGTTCGGCTCCGAGAAAATAGGAAATCATATTCAAAAAAATAAAGTAAAATGTAAAGAAAAAAAGTATTAGAAAACAACAGAAAACGCTACTAGTTTTCATTTGAATGATCAGTTTGATCACAATTGATTTTGACAGAAAAAAGTCCAAGTAATCTTGCTCGATTTTTAACGATTTAAATGGACTGGGGTGCCCAATGGGTACGTGTGGACGTAACCACTGGTTCCATCCCAACTTCTCGGACTTCGACGAGGACAACTCGCGCGCCGGCGTCATCTCGCTATTCGCCAAAAGTCAGTCGACATTAATCTAATGAATCATTGAGGGGTAACTTAGATCTACCGATGAAAACACACACATTGGACAAAGAATAGGAAACAACTGACAACGAACGCAAAAAGAATCGCCGGCCCGCGAGTTCAACTCGCGGCCTCTTTTCTTCTGCATCGGTGCCGTCCCGTTACTGGTTCTGTTATTATTGCCTGGATATGTTGTATGCTTTATTTATTAGCTTATATTCATTGTTATGCCGTGTTACATTATTGGTTTATTGTTGCTATGCTTTGATTGGACCCTTGTTGAAATCGTTTATTATTATTATTATTTTCATTATTGAAATTTCCTGACTAATTGAATTGAATTAAATTATGATAATTTCACACCTCGGCCACGTCGTGTGTGTCCTTCGAATGGGACGTTTTTAGACGAGCTCATTCAACTTTTTATACCTTTTGTTGCTTCGCCATTGCACTTGAGTCTTAAACGTTGTGTCTTTGTTGAAATTTTGCCGTCTCTAGTCTGAAACTTTTGTCCCGCAGAGAGATCGTATCGAGTAGATCTCTGCTTCGAGACAGTTCGATGGAAATACATTTTATCGTGCGTTTGTGACGAACCCTCAAAACTTAACTGACCATCAACTTCACGGTTTGCCGACGAATGACTCGAAGTTGCTGGATTCGGTTGACGTTGATTTCTACCATTCTGCAGCGTCGACTACGAATTAACTTAGAAATAACCAAAAAACCGTGTAGTTAGAACTAAGTTTACGTTAATCTTTTCTTTTCGTTAACAACTTGCCTGACTTCGCACTAATTCAGTGATAGAACGTTTGATTTTCTTTTGACGGGACGACCCAGAAATCAAGACGTAGACCCACCGATCTACGACAGTGACGAATAATACACATATTGATGTGAATAATTTAATACTTTTAAAATTGTTTGTAGACCTGATATCATATTATTACTGAATCATAAGTTTACTTAGATAGATACAGATTATCGAGCGAAAAAACACGACGCAATTAGCCGACTTATGCGTCGTCAATAGAAATTTTTTAATTATCAATGTAATATCTACGTGCAATGAGGCATGTACGTACAAACGACAGAACAGATCCTTTTACGTACACAGTAAAAGTAAATTGCATTTCCCTTTGACAACCCTTTATTAGTCTCTTTTTGGGCAGTTGCCGAAGGAATATTTCACGTAATTTCAAAGGGATTCCAACGGATAATGAGGTTGTATACAATGTGCCGCAGTCAAGCCCTTCCGTCAATTAATTGTAGTAACGCACGTTTTGAAATGAGGTCTCCGCCTTAAAAAACGCAGTTTAAAAGAGTTCAGGGATTTAGGGAGAAAAGAAAAATGGGACACCGTTCAAAATAACAATGAACTGAAATAGAAGGGACGCGACCGGTAAGGCCAAAACGAGAGCGAATTGTTGCGTAGTCATCCTTGAGCGAACCCCTGAGACATACCAGAAAGGTTTGCGCCAGCCTCTTAGCAGGATGATGTTTATTGAGATAACGAGTTTGGAGGATTAGGCATCTCTGGCCTTTGGCCTCAGAGTTGCGGAAATTCACAAAGGGAATGAGCCGCTGATCAGTTTTGTTAAAATCATTTCCCTCTTGTTAGCAGTGCGCTCACTGCCGCCTGCTAGATATAAATTCGGTTCATGACTCACACACTGTACTTAGCAGTGTATAGGATTTCCCAAAATGATTAAAATTATATCATCTTACTTGTCTCTTTGAGATATCTTGGCACAGCAGAAGTTCTGAAGACAATCTAATCAAACGGTGTTTATTTGCATCGTGACCCAGGCCATATGGTCCATCACGAGCGGCCAGGATCTGATTATATAACATGCTTACAATACAAATTAAAAAAATCATTTTTCTTCAACTCCTAGCCGTATATCTACTCAATGATTTGGGGCAGCGCTTTATTTACCGGTGACAATCACAGAGCATCATCTATATAGGGTGAGCCTCGAGTTTGACTACCGGTCAATGAAGAGAACACCATTCAAAACCTACCAAGGCCCTAAAGACTTCTGTTCTTTAGCATGTGCTAATATGTCGCAGTACGATTAAAGACGAGCTACTGTGGAAGTTACTTGAACAGGTCAGACAAGCTTAAATTTAACCGAACAAAAATGATGACAACCATCTCTTTGTTGACAAGCAGACAGATGTTTTTGCAGCATCAATTACTCGGACGCGTTTTGCAGATTTTGTGACGGTACATTTTCGTGTCGCGGCCATGATGACTGCGCAAAAGTACTTTCAACCTCCAGCCCTGTAGCGCTATGCCGTACTGATCTATCATGCATAGATATTCTGCTTCACGGGGGATTCACAAGCGAATTGCACACTCCACTAACTAACGTAAAAAATGAAGAATAAAACAAACTAACAGAGGCAAAAGTGCAATGGCGGGGCGATATTAAAGTCCTCCGCGCCACGGACCACGTATCGTATCACACACATAGATTCAGCGCAATGAGAACTAACCAAGATATTCGATTGTTTTTCGTTTTTCAATCCTTTCTGCGTGTTGTTCTGATGTTTTCATTTATTCGACGCGTGTATCATTGTTGTTTTTGTATGTGCGTCGTCACGTTGCTTTTCTCTATACAAACAGGTACTCTCCTCTCGCCGGCGACCTGTTGACCAACCCCCTACTGGCTGGTAACGCTATCAACGGCACGGGCTGGTGCATCTTCGTCTACAATCTTGCCCCGGACACGGAGGAGAACCTACTGTGGCAACTTTTCGGTCCGTTCGGCGCTGTGCAGAGTGTCAAGGTCATTCGCGACCTTCAGACCAATAAGTGCAAGGGATTTGGATTTGTTACTATGACCAACTATGATGAAGCCTTGGTTGCGATCCAGTCCCTCAACGGTTATACCCTGGGTAATCGGGTGCTTCAGGTGTCCTTCAAGACCAATAAGGGCAAGTCCTAAGCAGGCAGACGGCAACGGCACTCGACGACGACGACAGTCCTCCGGTATCCGCTTTCATCATCAGACGTAATCCATCGACAGCAGCAACAGCAACAGCAGCAGACGCAGCAGCAGCAGCAACAACAACAACATTAGTGATAAGCTGATGCCAAGAAATATTTCGAATTTATGATTGATCATGAACAGCAAAAAACACTCACCAGTCTGCTACTACTCAAATTTCAAAACAAAAGGTAACAAACAGCTAAAAAAAACAAATGTAAATATTCAGATCGACTCCGGAGGACTGGTCTCACTCAAAACTCAAGGCTCAACACTCTAATTACCAACCGTAAAGTTGTCTATATATATGTGTGTATATATATATGCATGTGAGAATACATCGCAACAAGGTGTGCCGGCAAACGATAAACGTCCCTCGAAAAGGAACTCCTCAACGTCTACCACCACCAGATTGTGCTGGCCACCTAAAAAGGGGATCACCGCGGCCAAACCCAATTTATCGCTATTCGCGATATAAATCTATCGTTTATATCGATCGTCAATCGCATGCATACAGCAATTGTTTCGGCTAGCCACAATGATCATTCGAATCCTAGTATTTTTCAAACGAGTCATATAATTAAAACATTGTAACTACGTATAACTGCAATCTGTTACAACAACAACAACAACAACAACAACAACAACAACAACAAAGACTGCGTGAAACGTAAGAAATCTCTTTTCGTAAATATTACGTCCCGCCATCTTACCGAAACCGGAACGAACTAAACGTCCCACGTACGCTGATGAACGACGTATGCTCGTTGAGAAATGGTTAGGGCACAGCTCTTCTCGTATCCAATTAGTAGACATCGACCTGCAACCTAACTCATGTTGTTGCTGTTGTTGACGGCCCCCAACAAAGACCCACAAAGAGGTCACGAAGCATTCACAGCGATTCATTCGTGGCTGGCTAACCAAATAAACATTGTTGCCTATGATAACCTATCTAACTAGGTAGAAAAAAAAACAGAGAGTAAAAGAAAAAAAATGCTAGAGTGATTCAATCGTCTTGTCGTGACCGGGACTACGTCCGTGTGACTATACTGTCGCCAATGCAGATGTAACCGATGTGGGGAAAGTAAACTAGAATCGCTTGGTAACAACATCGACCACAATGTTACACTTACTACAAGATTGACACATCTTCCTTAACACCTCAAAACTAACACAGCTAACTAATCTGGGATATACTCGCAAAAAAAACGTTGTAGACAATATTGTTTAAACCAAATCAGGATTTGACGGCAATATATATATATATATATATATATATATATATATATATATAATGTACTCTATCTGATTGCTTGTATACGCAGGTAATTTTACAGAGCTTTGATCGTGGATAACAATCAGTGAGAAGCTGGTACCATCAAACAAAACCCACAACAACAACAAGAACAACAACGATTGAAACTCAATGAACAATAGCAATCAACAAGAACAGACACACGTGAACCTTTCTTGACCGATATCAATCACGTTGATAGACACGCCACGGCGTGAGCGCACTGCAACTCGTCGTTTGCCCTGGCCATAGATACATGTGTATATATATATACAGTCAAACATAATTCTTCAATTTCTCCCTCATATAAACGTAAACCCGTTCTCCAAACTTATCCCACAAGTACCCCTACACCAAGCGTCAATTCATCTATGAATTTTGCGGCCGTCAAGCCACCACAACCCATCCGCCACCACTTAATTACCCGCGTTTCACACCAAAGACACACAGAACTATATCTATATATTCATATATATATAAATAAGAGAGGAAGATGCCGACGATGATGATTCAGGCTGACGATACTTCATAGTCAGTGATGTCCTAGTGATGTAAAACGTGTTCGAATGCGTGAAAACGATGAGACACATACTTCAGCAAGTGATATTTCAGCGACATTCCAGGGACGGAAAAGGCGGCGAAGCTTCATCTTGAACAGCCCCTAATTGGTACGGTCCGAGGCCACTCTACGTTAGCCAGGAATCGGCCCAGCCTGAACGGCTGAATTACTGATTCTAATGAAAACGCGCGCATGAATGGTCAGAGAATGTAACGCCAACAGGGAACAACTGTTCTTTGGGCCGTACCCGTCCTGGAGGTCCCCCACCAACTGGACAGGTCTACTAGTGATCCATTGAGAGTTGGATGAACGCCTTCCAGTCTATGCCATCGGGTGCTTGTGTGTATCCCGATAATAACAAGGGCAACACGAAAACACCATCGAATATTTACGACCTTAATATTTACGGATGAATATCACCCATACAGTTATTAACAACAGTCGAACGACAGAAACAGCCGTATAGTACTTGATGATCGACCGTACATTCCATTTTGACAAGCGTATATGATGATGAGCTTATAAAGAACCACAAATCTATTTAACACCAATAAACGATTTTTGATTAACCTAAAACAACGATAAAGCATAAACGCCGAAAGGACGTCGTTGCCCAAGAACGAAAGGGAAGTGTCGATACGTAGAATCGACAACAGTATATAGAGGTACTTCTATAAATTCACATAGAAATGAGAACTAAACCGCCCCCTTCCAGTATGCCCGACACATTACGCATCTTCAAAGGTCAATCCGTGGGAAGGAAAGATGCACAGAGAATGCTGCAAAGCAAGCGGACGGGGTTTATCCATTAATACAGGTTTGGAATCGACTTACCTCGTCGCTATGCGATTTCACATGGGCCAAAAACCAAACTTTTTCGGAAAGCGGGGTAGCGCACAGCATAGGCTCAAAGACGACACATTCGAAACCCTATTCGTTCCATGATGCTGAACGTTCACTTGGGTTTGTTGTACAATGTGTGTATTAATGAAATCTGTGTATTATCGGCAGGACAAGCTAACCCGTAGGAGCCCGTTATTCGCTCACATTTCTCAAATGAACATAGGCAACATATTGCTGCTGGCTGATTATGCCTAACAATTCTATCATTATAATAGTTGATGGAATTATGACGATAATAATGGTGTTGCTGCTTATGCCGAAGATAAAAGTCTACCGTCTCCCAGCCATTTACACAAAGGCAAACGGGAAAGGGACTGTATGAGAGAGTTTCGTAGTGGTAAGATATAGCGCATTCTAAGCAGCAGTTAATGTCAACCACCAACGGAAAAAAACAACCAACTGAAAGTGATAACTAAAATGCTATTGCCACCGTAATACCACACATTTCTAGACGGTCTGAAACGCTGCCACACGTGATGAAATAGTATACACATTATAATATAATAATTAATGCTATTATTAGATAGAGTGTAGTTCCCTTTAACGACTGATTGATATTTACACATTTCCGGGTCGAAGTAATTGTGAACACAACCAATTGCCGTATAAACAGCATCATATGAGAGAGTAGGGCATGAGGGAAAGAAGGAACGCAAGAGGGAGAGGGAATGTCGCGTAAAAGAGGGGGAGAGAGAGAGAGAAGAGGTAAAGAGAGAGAGAGGTACTCACCCTGCCCCCTGGTGATTGCGAGTGGATTATAATAAATATACACATAGGAGAGAGCGAGCGAGCGAGCGAGCGAGGTTATTACTGATAACGAATAATGAACGAAAGTCAGACAGACAGACAGACAGACATACAGACAGAGAGACAGACAGAGAGAGAGAGAGAGAGAGAGAGAGAGAGAAATAGAAAAAATGGTGCGATAGTGACGTGTGAAAGAAACAGAGGGGGAAGAATGCTAAAGAAAAAGGATTAATTAAATTAACGAAAGATACGCGAATTTAACTGATGGTTATTAATCGATCGATGAACTCTAGTTAGTCGCACCGATCGTTACCGAAACGCTATCGAGAGAGAATAGAAACAAAAGAAGATGAAGAGGACGCAACAGATTTCGGAACCATGATAATAATAACATTGCAACAATAATATAACAACCTAAAAAAACTTTAATAATGAACAATTACAAAAAGATAGACTGATATTTCCAAATTGAATAATAAACGACACTACTACTAATAATAATAATAATAATAATAATAACAAACTACACAAATAAACAAACAACTGAACAGACGAACTTCGCCAACGCGAAATGAAAGAGGAAAAGAGAGAAAAAAGAAACAGACGAAGGACGTTTCATTATGAACGACTAATAAAAGACAATTAAACACAACTTTAGGAAAAATAAGACTAAAACAACTGTGATACAACAACAACAACAGCAACAGCAGCAACAACAACCACCACTCCTCCACAATTGAAAATGCTAAAGCTGGAATATAAACGATAGCATAAGTAATGTAACTAATATTGATAATAACAAATCTTACAAAATTAGGATAACGACAAAAGTAATATCCCATAATAATTTACTGAGTCATCATCAACTCTAACACTAGCCTTTACCACTTACAAACATTATCTCAACTCAACACTTTCCCCAAGCATAATTTCCAACCAACACAAATCTCACGTTTACAAATTTAGAAAAAATAGCCTGACTATAACAATACAGATCAATATTTATGCTACAAAAGAAGTAAATTTGAAGAGTCATCCTTCTAGGGTTCGGTTCTGCCAAATGATAGAATGTAGCACTGTTATACTCTTATGAAGAAGACAACGAGACGAGATAGAAATTCAGCTCCCCGAATTTTCTCTCTCCAATCATTCCTGTACCATCCTGTAAGGAAATATAAAAACGTGTAATATCTACATCAATATAAAAGACAAATAACATAAACCAAAGTTGAATAAGGAGTTGAATGCGATATACCATTGTATGCTGCCGAGCCTTTCGTTTGCGGTGCTGCTGCGCATTCTTATAAAAAGCGAAACTTATAGAGCGAGGACGTGATTAAAAAACAAGCGATAAATAATGACATAGAACGAAGCGCGCGAGAAAAATAAGTGATTTTCGTACTTGGCCAGCAGCAGCAGCAGCAGCAGCAGTGGCAAGGACGTGCATAATTGAAGTTAATATTGATAATAATTAATGATAACAATGGTGAACTATTAAGACAGAAAATAGTTTTTGCCAGAAATCTGGCGTTCCGCGATGAACAGTTGAACACAATTGCAATTTCTAGCAATCAATCTCTATTAAAACTGTTGGCACTTGATAAATGAATAAACCAAGACGAAAAAACCTGAATGAGACTCTGGCCGAGAGTGTGTAAGCGTGTAAACAAATTTTGGGTCACAGCAGACGACACTGTGCAGCAGACGACACTGTGCAGCAGACGCTACTCTGTAAATTACACGTCGTGCGCCCCATAGTGTAAAGAGTGTAGGCGACCACTTCTTTCAAGTTGTCTGCCGTCTGTATTATCGTGTCCGACTGAAACGATTATAGAATGACTGTACGATACCGGTAACTGAAAAGAAAACAATCTTTTGTCATATATAAAAACAAAAGTCAAAGCGCGAAAAAGGAAAGCCTCCCTGTTTTTGGACCCTAGAAGATGAAGGCCGCACTCGATCAGTCTCATATACAGATACTATATACGAATAAAGTGTATTCCGCATTATTCGAATCGCTGGCAAGCTTGGCAAGTTCAATGAACAACAAAGCAAACCAGGACTCACCCTCTAGTGCTTAATTCTTCCATCTAATCGAGAAAAAAAATCTGAGAAATTTGTTACGACAATTATTATTGCAGTCATATTACTAATATTGTTATTAGAACTATTCAAAAGCTCATTACTCTTTATTATTACTATCATAAATTATTATTAGAGTATTCCTATTGTGAATAATTCATATATATGCACAAGGGAATCACCTAGAAAGACCAACAACATCGACTGACATCGCATCACACAGACAAAAACCTCTACAAACCCGCTTTGAGAGTCAAGGATTAATAATCAAGAGTCTACGTGCACTGGAACATTTATTACAAAGTTCTATATATATA